>NW_026887228.1:0-11637 GCF_032173495.1 Musca vetustissima
AATTGGAGAAAATTGGTTCTTATTTAGATATAGCTCCTGTACAGTTTAGTGAACTGTACGTAATTTTGGAGTCAGGTAGTCAAATGGAAATAGTTGTTTCTATAGATTTATATTTTTAATGCAGATGATAAAATAGGTTATTTATGACTCTCACGCAGTGTGTGTGCAGGGTTCAAGTGGAACGTCAATAGTGCGTTGGTCAATAGAGTAAAGATTGCTGCACACGGCGCGTTAATGGGTCACAACATAAGAGTGCATTTTACATCATTTTTTGTCTGTGTGTATTTTTGGATGATTGTAAATAAAGACCATAAATGTGTCCAAACCTAAATCTTTTTACACATTCAATGTATGTATTTGAAATGCATTGTACTTCTAGGTATTAATATGTAGGTTTAGAGTTAAGAAAATATTAGAAATAAAATGAGTTCACCTCGAACCACGGAACTGTCAACACCGTGCGTTTCTTTTTTCTCTAGTTTCTCCCGTCGCACATTTGTATTTTTTTGTGTAAGATACACCAAACTCCCAATATTTGTCCTATTGGGACAACATTTTGCACAGAGTACTGAATTAGGTTCAGATTGATGTCTGCGAAGTTTTGTTGGAATCGCTTCAGATTTAGATATAGCTCCCATATATAGTTTCGTCCGATTTTTTGTGGATGATGCACCCAACTCACAAAACTTGTCCTATTGAGACAAAATTTTGCACATCGCACTGAATCAGGTCCATACTTATGTATACGAAGTTTTGTTGGAATCCGTTCAGATTTAGATATAGCTCCCATATATAGTTTCGTCCGATTTATGTGAATGATGCACATAACTACCAATATTTGTCCGATTGCTACAAAATTTATCACAGCGCACTAAATCCAGACTGATGTCTGCGAAGATTTGTTTGAATCGGTTCAGATTTAGATATGGCTTCCATATATGTAGTCGTCCGATTTTTTGTAAATGATGCACCAAACTCACAATATTTGTCCGATTGGACAAAATTTTAAGCAGAGTACTGAATTAGGAACATCCTGATGTCTGTGAAGTTCAGATTTAGATATAGCTCCCATATAAACTTTCGTTCTTTTATTTTTGTAAATGATACACTAAACTCCCAATATTTGAAAATTTTTAGGAAAATATTATGTGTGATAAGGTTTGTTGATATCGGTTCAGATTTTGATATAGGTCTCATATATATTTTCGTTCGATTTGTTGTAAATGGTGCACCTAAGGGTCTAGGTTTGTTCTATTTACACGAAATTTGGCTGAATATAGAGTGATGACAAAAAACATATGGTGTATGCAACGGTTGCTCAATTAGGTCCATGTGTTTATATATAGCTCCCATACATAAGTTTACTCAATTTCATGCCCGTTTAACATGCAATTTTTCATTGATTTCAGAACTGCATATGTATGGGTTTTTTCAATTGGTTCAAATATCTATCAAGATAGCACATTTAATTTCACCCGATTCCATCTCAGTGACACTCCTAAGATTCTATGTCTGTTCTATCAAGAGGATATTGTAGATATTAACATCTCTTGCATGTACCCAAAGTGGTGGAGGGTATCATATAGTCGACCCCTTCCAACTTTGGAACTTTCCTTACTGGTTATACCCTACACAACTATGTTGTCAGGGTATTATAGCTTTGTGCAGCCCCAAAAGTTTGTAACGCCGCGAAATATTGGTCCTAGACCCACCTTTAAGTATACCGATCGTCATATCTCGACTAGCTGAGTCGATCTAGACATGTGTGTCCGTCCATCCGTCCGCCCGTCCGTCTGTCCATTATAATTTGAAAACACGATACAGGCCACAGTTATGGACCAATCTTCACGAAATTTTGCATGTAGGATGGGTCCTGGCCAATGAAGACCCCTATTGCTTTTGGGAAAGATCGCTTAATATTTAGGGGATGAAATGGACCAAAACCTTTATTTTTGTCTGATTTTCTCGTCGCTCCATGGCCCGCAATTATAGCCGGACATCGTGAAATTTTGCATGGAGAAGGGGATCGGGCCAAAGAATAAGCATGCCTGTTTTGATAAAGATAGGTCAATATTTAGCGGGTCAAATGGACCCTGACATTTGTGTGAAAAATTACAAACTTTGTATTCTATAGCGTATATATTTACCACTGAAGAACATAGACCCGAGAAGTTGATATTATATCCAAGAGGAGTGGTTGACGTTTAAATTAAGACCAATTATGTTGTTATATGTGCTCGGATGTGGGAGTTACACCTAAATATTTACAGGTATCTTCGTATTCGTATATTATTTAGTAACCCATTATCACTCTATAGAGCGGAACTATAGCGCTGATCGCTTTGAAATGTTCCATGAGGTTGCAGGTATGGTCAAGGACAATGCCTTTAATTTTCGGTGATGATTAGATAATAATTTTGAAATGAAGTGGACCGAAAACTTAATTTTTGTGTAATTTTCGAGTCGATCTGTAGACCACAAATGAAAGCCGAACATCACAACACAACCCACGGTGAAGCGAATCTGGACAATAGCTGTTCTGAATACTCGTAATATTCGGAAAATATGTCAGTGTGAGGAAGAGGTGCTGTTTACCTCTAATCGGGCAAGAGGATGCAAATATCACGAAATATTGCCCAGGCTCGGAATAAACATCCGCAGAAAATTTAAGTTCCGTGGTAGTTGTGTAGGGTATTGTCAAAACACCTAATCACACATCATTTTTTCCTCATTTGCATTCGCTATGCAAAATATTGATTCATTCACAAAAAATCGGACGAAACTATATAAAGAAGGAAAACTTCGCAGACATCAATCTGGACCTAATTCAGTACTCTGTGCAAAATTTTGTCTCAATCGGACACATATTGGGAATTTGGTGCATCATTCATAAAAGATCGGACGAAATTATATATTTGAGCTATATCTAAATCTGTAGCGATTTTAACAAAACTTCGCAGACATCAGTGTGAATCTAATTCAGTACTCTGTGCAGAATTGTGTCCCAATCGGACAAATATTGGGAGTTTGGTGCATTATTTACATAAATTGGGACGAAACTATATATGGGAGCTATATCTTAATCTCAACCGATTTTCTCCAATTTCAATAGGGTTCGTCCTCGGACCAGATAAGTGAACTGTGCCGAATTTTTTCCAAATCGGATCATAAATGCGACCTGTACTTTGTTAACAAAAATACATGGACGGACGGACATGCACAGTGTGGTGAAGTGTATAATTATTACCGCAAAATTTGTCCTCCTAGGTTCTCAATATACTCGCCAAGAGAGATGCCATAAACACTGACGAAGAGTTTCACATAATCATACATATATTTTGTTTCATTGATCGTTTCAGGGATTGACAATATTCAATATTCATTGATATATTCAGTTTAATTCAACGAAACAAAAAAACCTATTACAAAATTTGCAATTCTATTGGTTTAATTTACTAACAAATAAAATAACAACAAACAATTATTTTCATTTCCACATTTCCATTTACATTTCATTGTGGTAATATTAAATGTGTCACTCAGGCGTATGATTGATATTTTTATCGTTTAATGTTCTTCATACGCCTGCTAAGACAAAATGACATTTCACATTCAGTGGCTACTGAATAATTCATCTATTCTCCGTGTTTCGTGTTATCCAATTTAACAGTTTCTTTAACTTTAATTGTGTACGACGGCATGTATGAAATCATTGATGTTGATAAGAGCAAGGACGACGGTGACGGCGACAACGTCCTCTTTCAATTATAATTTCTTAACTACAAAAGAACGAATGATAATATATGTGTGTGAGTGGGTGTGTTTACCTTGTCTCAATTCCCTTATGGCAAAAGCGACACACACACATACGATGTGTGGTTAGGAAGTGGTGAAATAGAAACCTATTTCACTACATCATAAATAATAACAAACCAAAAAAGAAAATGGAAACACTCACACCAACAAAACGGCCTAAATGATCCGAATGTTTGTATTTCGTATTTTCTCTAACATACCTACACACACTCAATTGCACACCAAGGGTATGAAGATGATACCACATCTAATGGTTGAAAATGGATTTAGGCAATAGCCCAAAATAATAAAACATAAAAAATGAATTGTTGAAACAGAAAAAAAGAGGAAAACAAATATAAATCTGATTTCCCATAAAAAATTTCTAGTCTGTGGTATGTCTAAATCTCATGAAATGACAAAAATGATATATGTTTATTTGCCTAAAAATGTGTGAAGATGGAGTTGAAATGGGTAGGTGTTTCTTTTATGGGAATATAATAATTTCTTGATATAAATGAACTGTATATTTTGGTATATTAAAATAAATGATGCATGCCATTTCTTATGTATTGCAAAGACCACTTATATTCATTATTATCATGAAATCCTTTAGAAAATTGAGGAAGTTGGAATATTTTTAATATAAAATTAAATCGAAACAAAATGTGTTCCTATTGTTTATATATACCATTCCATGATATATTGTCTTTCCGTTTGTAACACCCCGAAAGACTCGTCGGAGAACCCATAATGTATAAGTTTTGATTAAAACCGTGTTGAACCAATCTCTGGTATAGTCCCATAATATGATACACACAATATTAGGTAGTTAGGTATTAGGTAGCAACTTTTCTTACCATAAATGATAAAATTTTAAGCACTTATTGGGATAGCCCCCAATAAGCTCACTAATTTCCGTATTTGGGGTATTTGGAAACTTTTTCAAACATTTGGGTAGAAAATCTCCTTAGCTCCTAAATCATTTCCCTTATGTCCCAGTTTAAGTTTCGAGACAGCCCCATATAACCGTACACCCAATATTCTATATTATGGCAAGTTTTTAAAACGAATTAACATAACATCGGCCCACGCCGATCTGACACGTTTTCAACCGAATCGATCGTAATTTGTTATTGTATTGGATAGTAAAACTTTCTTTATAAAAATTACCAGTAGGCTTATAATCAGATACCGCCCCCATACAATGTTACCTCTAAATTCTATAAAGGTCCAGCCATTTTATAATTATTTCCATGGTCCTATGTGATTTTTCTAACAAAAATGACTATATTTATATCCTTAGCCTTATAGCTAATGAGGGTGTATACACTTCGATACGGTGAAAATGTGCCTCATCGAAATATTGGTTTTAAACCCCATGTTTCTTTGGTCCAAATCCGTTTCAGAAAATTTGGAGTCCATTTAGCCATGCAGAAAACCTCTTTGATAAAAAAATAGAATCACTTTCTGAGTCGATTTATATATGTAAAATTGTAAACAAAGTACAGGTCGCATTTATGAAGTTACCATAACCTACCGTGTGTATATATAGTACCTTCGTACGATTTTAAGTAAATTGTGCACCACTCTCCTCATCTTTGTCAGATTGACACTAACGTCCCACGAAATTTTGCACAACGTCCTATCTTGTCCCATTGCAACAAACGACTCTATATCTGTTCAATTGAAACATTTAGTCAACATTTAGTCAATTTTGTCCGTTTCTTGCCATTAAACCCTGTATGTATTCATCCGAATTATTATCATAAAACATATATGGTTATATCCGGTTCACAAATTTAGAAAGACTGCTCTATTTTCCTCTATTTAATTTAATGTATTTGACATAACCTTATATGTTTTTAGAACATTATTTGGACGAATTCGACAATTATACATAATTGCGAAAGTATATAATGACAATAGCGGGTAAAATTGAGAAACCGATTTTCTCAATATCAATAGGTTTCGTCCTTGGGCCAAATAAAGGACCTTTGCCATATTTCATCCAAATCGGATTTTAAATACCACCTTTACTGTGTTCACAAGAATACATGTACAGGCACGGGACATGCATAAATCGACTCCAAAAGTGATTCTTCACTTTTTCTGGGTATATTGGTGGCTTTTCCAATGGTTCCGGCCCAACACATTTTTCCGATAAAAAGGTGGATCTTCGGCTAACATTCCAAGACCATAAATTATATACAAAACTGAAGATATTTAACAAAATGTGCATGAGCTGTTTAAAACAGTATGACAAAAAAAGAGAAAACATAAAAAATCTCTCATTACATATATTGATACGACATCTATCATCATATATTTTAGACCTCGTTTCAGTAAATTTGAAATCGTTTTAAAAATGTCCATCTATCCGGCTGTTCTCACAATATCACTCGAACAGAGTTTCAAAGTTTTACATTCTTAAGAGTTTTACACTCTTAAGAAGTTGGAATATTGGTGCACTCAATATGGCACCTACACAAGCCTCATACATTCTGTCTAGGTACCAAATCTCCCCCATCAAAGGTGGCCTATTTTTATACCCTTTAACACAGTGTGGTACAGGGTATTATGTCTCTGTGCAAATATTTGTAACAGGCAAAAAGAATCGAGATAGACCCATGGTTCCTTTTGAGAATATTCATAGAATCACTTTCTGAGTCGATTTACGCATGTCCGCCCGTCCGTCTGTCAGTCCGTCCGTCCATGTATTTTAGTTAACAAAGTACAGGTCGCATTTATGATCCGATTTGGATGCAATTTGGCACAGTTCACTTATTTGGCCCAAGGACGAACTCTATTGAAATTGGAGAAATTCGGTTCAGATTTAGATATAGCTCCTATATATAGTTTCACCCGATTTAAAGTTAATGGTGTACCAAAGTCCCTATATGTCCTTCGATTTGCATGAAATTTGGCATAGCGTATTGGATCGAGCCTAGAATTATGTGTGTAAAATTTCTTGAAAATAGGTTTAGATTTAGATATAGCTTCGCCCGATTTTAAGTAAATGGTGCACCAAAGTCCCTGAAAATCCTTTGATTTGCACGTATTTTGGCATAGCGTACTGAATTGAGTCTAGAATGACGTGTGCTAAGTTTCGTGAAAATCGGTTCAGATTTAGATATAGCTCTCATGTATAGTTTCGCCCGATTTTAAGTAAATGGTGCACCAAAGTCTCTGAAAATCATTCGATTTGCACGAATTTTGGCTTAACGTATTGAATTAAGTATAGAATGACGTGTGCTAAATTTCGTGAAATCGGTTCAGATTTAGATGTAGCTCCCATATATAGTTTCGCCCGATTTTCGACCGATTTAATGTAAATGGTTCACCAAAGTCCCTATATATCCTTCGAATTCCATGAAATTTGGCATAGCATAATAAATTGAGTCTAGAATGATGTGTGTAAAATTTCTTGAAAAGCGGTTCCGATTTAGATATAGCTCTCATATATATGTTCGTCCGATTTTAAGTAGGACCCAAAATATGGCCATTAGGAACAAAACCTACTGAAATTAGTACAATCTAACCTGTGACAAGTTTCGTTGAAATCTGTTCATATTTGGATATAGCTTCATATCTATTTTCATCCCATTTTAATGTACGCGAAACTCCTTATGTTTCTAATATTGACATGAAATTTTGCACAACGTACAAAATTGAGCATTTTGATATTTGCTTTAAATCGATCTACATAATTTTGTCCCATTGTAACAAACGAATGTAATTTTTATGGATTGATCTAAGTCGGTTCACATTTAGATAAAGGTCATATATTTTAGTTCATCCAATTTCATGTTAATGGCCCTTCTGTTAGGATGCATTCGCTTAATATACCCATAGTGGTGAAGGGTATCATATAGTCGGCCCCGTCCGACTTTACTAATTTCCTTACTGGTTAGTGGTAAGGTTTATGGATATCTTTTGTTTTTTTTTTTTTTTTTTTTTGTAGTTTACCATCAAACGTGGCTAATGTCTATTATTGTTGGTTCATTGTGGATCCGTCCTCGTTTTCACCATTGTCAACCAAAGCCATATACCCTAATCTGCAGAAGGAAACAAAAATATATCCTGAGTAAATTGTACACCCATGCATCTTACATTGTTTGGATGAATCTGAACTATTGCACATGATGCCAAATTAAGCCTAGGCATAGTTGAAATCGGTACTAAATTAAATACAGCTGCAAAGTGCCATAATAAAATCATATCTATTCTTAATTCATTTCACCCTTTTCTATTTTCAACACTTTGTGTTAAACTGCTTACTCTTTAATTTGTACAATACAATTTCCAAACAGGAAGCAGAGACTAATTTAAAAACCAACCCCCAAACTATTTTTGGAAGGGTAAAGTACAAGTACATCTACGTTCGCATTTATCGAGTAAATAAAATTAATTTCAATCGATAAATTTGAAGCTTAACATTTAATTTCCTATAAAAAATAAGCGTAAATAAAATCATCTGCCAACAACTTAATTACATAAATTAAATAAAGTACCGCATTATTGATTTGTTTTGTTCACTGTAAAAACCTCCATAAATTGCCTGCTGGCTCCAACTTAAATTCAAAAACATTTATCTGTCTTTTGGCTGTGATGGCAAACGATTTTAAATCTTTGCCTTCGCAGAAATTAAAAATGAATTTTAAACCATAAATCAAAGCTAATGATGCCAAAATGTTACAGCGAAACATCCAGCCTTCAAAAATGTTCCGTATTTGGCAAAAAAATCTAAAGCTATGCGGACGTCTAAATATTACAATAGATTTGTGAAGTATTATTGCGGTAAATCAAACCAATGGGATTTAAAGATTCCGTGTTTTTTTCATTGCTGCAGGGTCATAGTGAAATACAAGAGCAGTTGAAGATATTGAGACGCCACCATCACCACCACTTGCCTCTCTTGTCAAGAGAAGCAGTTGGCAGTTGCCATTACCCAACAAGGCCAAATGGCACGGCACAAGGAAAACATTGGGAAAAAAAACTAGAAATGATGATTGTAAAGCGGCAGGCATTAGACTGAACAGACAACAAGATTCCGCCGAGTATGACACCAGATAAGGCTATTATCTGTAACGAAAAGGAGTGAGAATGATGGATGTCAGAACAATAGACGAGATTTGGATTTTTTGTTCTTTTCGTTTTCATTATATGTCAAGCAGGAGTTGTGGATGGCAGCGGTAACGGAGATGATGATGATGATACTGATGACGACTA
The DNA here is from genome assembly GCF_032173495.1 of Musca vetustissima. Classification (NCBI taxonomy): domain Eukaryota; kingdom Metazoa; phylum Arthropoda; class Insecta; order Diptera; family Muscidae; genus Musca; species Musca vetustissima. The sequence continues at coordinate 9,028 of NW_026887228.1, forward strand.
CTGTCAGTCATTTATAACAATTGCTGTGACTTATGATGTTAAGTGTTGAAAACGATTAGGAGGTTCAATGCTGAAGTCGATGCTGTTTTTTAAGCTTCTGCTTTTTTTCAAACAATAGCCTTGGAAAGTACAATTCATAGGAAAGTGATTAACTAGGTTGGAATTGTTTGAACTGATTTAAAGGTTTTTATTTGTTTCAACGTTAAATGGAAAAGTGAAGAGAAGCAATTGAAAAAGCCATTTAGATCTGTTGAGCTGAACATTTCATACATTCCACCACCAGGTGTGCATTAAAAATTCTATAAATCGGGACTTTTATATAGGTTAGGTTGGGGATGTACGGTTGTTTTTAACAACCTCCACTCGGAAACTCTGTCCATTGTGATCATCCTTTATATATAGGTATACCTATAAAGAAAAGAGAAAAGATAGTGGAAGAGTAGAGAGAAGAATAGTGAGAAAAAGGGGGGGGGGGGCGGAAGAGAGATTTTTTTAGCCAAGTCAATTTTTTGACAAAGCCTAGAATTTGGTTAGGGTCTATTTTAGAGAAGAAGACTAGCTTATCAATTTCATGACATCCAAACTGTTTATGTCTTCTGCTGATCAGCGATGGACATTTGCAGAGGATGTGCTCAATTGTTTCCAGTTCTTCTTCGTCCTCACATAGACGACAGTAATCCTCTCCACTGGAGTCCCACTTAGAAGTGAGAGATCTAACTTTGCAGTGACCAGTAATAATCCCCACAACGATTTTGATCTCCCTCTTGCTGTGATCCAGCAGCGAAGACGTTCTTTTGCGAGAGAATTCTGGCCAGATAGATTTAGAGATTCTGCAAGCAGGTTCCCTTAACCATCTGTTGCCGACTACCTCGCAATGGAACGCACGGATTTTGCCAATGAAATAGCTGATGGGGGGTTTCACAGATCTCTCAATCAGAAGACTGGACGACTGTGACCCCCCTCGAGCAAGCTCGTCGGCTATCTCATTCCCTTCAATATCGTTATGTCCTGGAACCCAGCATAGCCCAACTATTTGTCGTATATCATTCAGAGCGGTCTTACAATCATGAACTGCTTTCGAGTTTATAGTATGCGCCTTCACCACTTTCAGGGCCGCCTGACTATCTACATAAATAGTCAACGGTCCCGTAATGTCGGCATTTAGTGTTTTTACTATCTCGGCCGCTTTCGTGATTGCGAGAATCTCTGCTTGAAAAACGCTACAGTCATTTTTGAGTTTATATGAGTTCTGTATACCTAATTCCCTACAGTAGACGCCTGCACCAGTGCCTTCTTCCATCTTGGACCCGTCTGTGAAGATTGACAGACCTGGCAGAGGTAGAGAGCCACTAGTCCAGGATTCCCTACTAGGAAATTCAACTATGATGTCATTAAAGTCCCTATGGGGGGAACATAATCACTGATATGACTATCCCCCCTAAAAAGGTTATAACCTGGCGTTATGTTTAGGATGCTGGCATGACCATAGTTCAGCAATTTCAAGACATCTGTTTCCCGGAGTCTCAGGGCACACCTGGCCGCCTGGAATTTGATCAGAATATCCAATGGTTGGAGATTCAAGGCTGCCTGTGGTGTACTTCTTAATGCTCCGGTGATCAGAATTGAAGCCGGTCGCTGTACTAAGTTCAGTTTTGTCAGCAGCTTCTTTTTGTTCACCCCCTGCCACCAGACAAGACAACCATAAGTATGGGCAAGACAATCATCGTATACAGCCAGAGTATAATTCCGGGTCTCAATCCCCAACTCTTGCCTATGGAGTTCTTGCATGAATAGAGTGCCAGCAATCCCTTCTTGGAGCGTTCCTCAACATTCCTATTCCACAGTAACTTGCGGTCTAGGATAGTGCCAAGATATTTAGCTTCATCAGAAAGGGTTAAAGTCACTCCACCAAGTGATGACAAGCGGAAACTAGGAATTTTGTGTTTCCTAGTGAAGAGCACCAGTTCGGTTTTAGTGGAGTTTACACCAAGACCCTTGGTGCAAGCCCAATTTGACAGGGATGAAAGGGTATAAACTTACCCCCAACCAGCAAGACTACATCACCGGCATAGGCTACAACTTTTATCCTGAGATGATTGAATTTCATAAGTATCTCATTTATCACCAGAAGCCACAAAAGGGGGGAAAGTACTCCTACCTGATGTGTGCCTCTGTTGACAGATTTCCTCACTGAACTCTCTCCTAAGGATGAGTTGATAATTCTGCTTCCCAGCATTCTATCAATCCATTCCGTAAGGAGTGAGGGGATAGCTATGCCTACGAGAGCAGAATGGATTGCCTCTAGCTTCACATTGTCGAAAGCTCCTTCGATATCGAGGAATGCTGCCAACGTGTAGCCAGAGGACTCCATATTCTTCTCCAACCACCTCATGCAGAGCTGTATCCACTGATTTGCCTTTGATGTAGGCATGCTGGGATTTACTAAGTTTACTGCGGTCAATGGTATTTCTAATTTCTGAGTCTAGTAACCTTTCTAAAGTTTTTAGTAGAAAGGAAGAAAGGATAATCGGTCTATAGTCTTTAGGAAACGTATGACTCGGCTTCCCGGCTTTCGGGATGAAGGTCACGGTAACCTCTTTCCATAGACTT
>NW_026887229.1:0-11531 GCF_032173495.1 Musca vetustissima
CAATGACAATTCAATTGAAAAAAATAAAATATGTACATGCTTTGAAAATTTCAAAAAAATTGACAATGCTTCATAATATTTTTTTTGCAAATTTTTGGCGGTTTTCGATTATTTCTCACCTTTTAAACCTTCCCTGAAGCTCCACGAATATTTCAAGACTAAGATAAGAAAAATCCGTTCAGCCGTTCTCGAGTTTTAGCGAGACTAACATATTTTAGCGAGACATTTTTATATATATAGATATAGATAGATATACAGTGAGTGTAAAAAGTATTTTGCCTCAATATAAATTTGAAAAAATTCCAATATATACGGCTGAAGCCAGCAAACTAAAGATGGAAAATGACTTATGTATGATGGAGTACATTTGTGGACATATTTAGATCGTATTTCTGCAAGAATCACAGCGAAAGTCCTATTGGTCTCGAAGATATCGGTCGAAATATATAATAACCCAAAAATGTTTATCACAAAAAGTATTTTGCTTTTTATACCCTACACAACTATGTTGTCAGGGTATTATAGCTTTGTGCAGCCCCAAATGTTTGTAACGCCGCGAAATATTGGTCCTAGACCCACCTTTAAGTATACCGATCGTCATATCTCGACTAGCTGAGTCGATCTAGACATGTGTGTCCGTCCGTCCGTCCGTCCGTCCGTCTGTCCATTATAATTTGTAAACACGATACAGGCCACAGTTATGTACCAATCTTCACGAAATTTTGCATGTAGGATGGGTTCTGGCCAATGAAGACCCCTATTGTTTTTGGGAAAGATCGGTTAATATTTAGGGGATGAAATGGACCAAATACTGAATTTTTGTCGGTTTTTCTGGTCGCTCCAGAGGCCGCAATTATGGCCCAAACACCGCGAATTTTTGCATGGAGAAGGGGATCGGGCCAGAGAATAAGCATGCATGTTTTGATAAAGATCGGTCAATATTTAGCGGGTCAAATGGGCCCTGACTTTTGTGTGAAAAATTACAAAATTTTTATTCTGGGGCGTATATACTTGCTCCTGAAGGACATATACTCGAGATGTTGATATTTTGTCCAAGATGAGTTGTTGACCTTCAAATTGATACCAATTATATGGCTGTATGTAACCCGATGCGGGAGTTATACGTAATTAAGTAAAGGTGACTATGTGCATATTTTTACTATTACTCCATTAGAGGACGGAAATGTCGCACTGATAGCTTTGAAATTGTACATGAACTTCCGATTATGGTCAAGGACGACGCCTATAGTTTTCGGTGAAGTTGAGATTTCATTCAGGGGGTGCAATGAACCAAAAACTTTAATTTTGTCAGATTTTCTAGTCGCTCTAGAGTCAATTATTATATGCAGAACATCACATATTTTACAAGGTGAAGGGGATCTGATCAAATACTTACAGCGGCTGTTTAGATGTTGATCGGTCGATTTTCCGAGAGTCAAATCAACCAAAACCTAAAGTGACCAATTTTTTTATGGTGTAAAAATTCACTTCAATAAAAAATATTTTGGAAAATATGCAAATATGGAGTTGTTGATCTAAAATCGGTAAAAAGGGTGCAAATATCACGAAATATTGCTTAGGCTCAGAATATAGAACCGCCGAAAGTGTGCTTTTCGTGGTAGTTGTGTAGGGTATCATATGGTCGGCCCCGTCCGACTATACTGCTCCGCTCACTGGTTATTATTATTTTAGAAAAAAAAATGTTACATTGAACACGTTTGGTCTTTTTTATAGTTACAATTGCGGTTAACCACATACTATAAGCGATTTGACCACGATTCCATTACATCACGGCATTGTTTCGTGGGTATTTTCTCACATTTACATTCAATACATTCTCCATTAGTATTTCATGTAATATTTGGTATTTTCTCGTCCTAATCTTAAGATGAGAGTATTAAACATTGTCATTGCGCCTTAAAAACATCCCAAATATGTTTAGAGTAATAAAGAGGTTTTGCAAAATATAACGCGAGGACAGAACCTTAAAAACTATAAAAACCAAAATCCGACAAACAAATTATTTAAAAAAAATTCGCGAAACCCAATTTTTCTGACTTCGAAATTTGTATGGTCCAGTAATATTGATCTAGGAACCAATATATGCAATGTAAATACCAATAAGGGGGTCAGATTCAAAGATATGAACAGTTCTAAATCAATAGTAATAAAAACCAATACATGAAGTTGGGAGAAAACATCATTATTCGTCAAATCCTATTGTCTTTTGAAAAACTGTGGTTGCTGGTGGCGAATACGCATTCTATATTTTATCTCCGATTAACACCATCAGTTGCGAATAAAATGCAGTAGGGAATAAACGGGTCGATGTATTTATTTTCGAAATAAGATGTATTTCTATTGCCAGAAAACCGTCCATATATTTGAATCTGACCTCCTTATTGCTATTTTCATCGTATATTTTGGTTCCTAGATCAGTAAAAATGAACCATAAAGTTTTCGAAGTTAGAAAAATGGGGTTTCGCGATATTTTTTTAAATAATTTGTTTGCCGGATTTTGGTTTTAATAGTTTTTAAGGTCCTGTCCTCGCGATATATTTTGTAAAACCTCCTTTTTATTATTCTTAACATATTTGGGATGTTTTGAAGCCGCGACGACTATATTTAATACTCTGATTTTGAGATTAGGACGAGAAATTACCAAATATTGAATGAAATATTGCTGGAAAATGTATTGAACGTAAATGTGAGAAAATACTCGCGAAAAAATGCCGTGATTTATTGGAATCGTTACCAAATCACTTATAGTATGTCGTAACGCGCAATGGTAACTATAAAAAGACCAAACGTGTTCTATGTAACAATTTTTTCTAAAATAATAATAAAAAGCAAAATACTTTTTTGTGATAAACATTTTTGGGTTGTTATATATTTCGGCCGATATCTTCGAGACCAATAGGTCTTTCGCTGTGATTCTTGCAGAAATACGGTCTAAATATGTCCACAAACGTACTCCATTATACATAATTCATTTTACATCTTTAGTTTGCTGGCTTTAGGCGTATAAATAAGAATTTTTTCAAATTTTTATTGAGGCAAAATATTTATTACACTCACTGTATATATTATTAACAAGTTTGTGTCATATATATTACAAAAAATCTTGAAAAGATGTCCAAGAACTCATAATGGAACATCAAAGCCTCTTTGGTGATAAAAAATGGTTCAGGGGCCTATGTAAAAACGTGGATCTAAACTTAAGCATTCATCATACAGAAAATTTGGTGGTATCTTTATTTGAGGATGTGCAAACTTGGACCTATTATCCGTTTTTCACGCTCCAAGAACCTGCAATGCCAAATTTCAACCAATTCGCGAGGTATATACTGCTTTAAAGTCCATCAGACCAAAAAAGGGGTGTTAGCTTTATTTTGGGACTATGTCAAAGCATTGAATTAAAATGAAAAATTTTCAGCGAATACATTTTTAACACCCAAGAACCAGTAGTGTCATAATACAGCCAATTCAGTGGAAAATGTGACGAGACCATTATGCGCACTAATAAAAACATGAGGCTATAGCGAAGATTTTCTGTGAATAAAGTATTTACCCTACAAGAATCTGAAATAAAAATTCAAAATACCGATCATTCTTATGCGTTGTTAAACAGTTAAGCGATCAATTTTCAAAATTGGTTTAACAAAATGGTTTGACAGATAACGGATGAGCTGCGGCCTTCAATAGGCGAAACAAAGCAAGAACAGCATATAAAGGACTGCGAGGTGTATGGAGAAACCTGCACATACCCAGAAACCCAAACTTAAAATATTCGAAGTATGTATAAATCGCTTCTGCTATACGGTAGTAAAAAATTGTTTATGTCTTACTGCATCACACAAAAACTACATTTATTCATAAAAATTTGCCTCAGGATCATATAAAGAATAATCGGGTCCAATACTATAAGTAATGTTGAGCAGTGAAACATATCACTCCAGCTGAACCAGAAAACGGAATGTATAATGTGCAGCCTTCATATTGGCGTTTATCATTTTGTCATGATCCCCACTTTTATAACCTACTTCACCCTGTTGTAGTAAACGCCAATTTCACAAAATAAATCGAGATAGATCCAGATTGGATTAGTTCAGATTAGGTAGGATATAGCTTCAATATACATTTTTGTAAAAGGTGTTTTATAAAAGGCGCTCAGGAGTTACCGGCAAGCGATTTGAGGAACTTGTTCCTACTTTTAATTTTTGTTTCAAAAATCGATAGTTTGCGAAAAAGACATAATTAAACTATCAACCGTTAAAACCAACATTTGAGGTAGTTTTAATTGCAAAGGGTGCACTCTGGAACGACCAGAACATCAGACTAAAATAAAGTTGTTGGTCCATTTCATCACTTGAATATTAACCGATAATTACGAAACTACTTGCCAATTGTTTCATAGCTATGGCTATGGTTCATAGCAATTATAATGGACGGACAGACATATAACTAGATCGATATACCTATAATACCCTGTCAACATAGTTGAGTAGGGTATGAAATCTATAAGCGAAGTAGTATAGGCGGACCAGACATACCATATATTTTTGTATAAGTCTAAATATTCTAAATCAAGCAATTGGCATACTTGGGATAAGAGAGGAACTCGTGGGTTGCTTTATTTCATTTTACAAATGTTGAATATAGACGTGGTATAGACCGGCTTACTTTTTTTTATAATCAATGATACTCAATTGCGATAAGGGGGCTTTTATAATAACCTATATATTTCATAATCCTATAATAGGACATACAGTCTACTATTCATACATATTTATATCGATTTCTCCTTTTTACTTTATTCTATGATACAAAAATCATATTTTTTCATTTTCCTTCATAAATATACAAACAACTTCCACATTTCATTTTTGTGCGCCAACAGAGTGGAAAATTGAGCATGATTGATGACTTTTTGTCCACAATTCTATTTCGCAAAATAAAACAAAAATTGAAAACTTTTTGTGTGACTTATGTCATTTATCAGAATGGTCATTCGTCCGCCCAGATGATTCCATTGCCAACACACAAATAATATGTTTTGCAAACAACAGCAGCAAAATATAATTTATAAATATACTTGTGATATGGAATTCAGTGAATATGATGATTTTCTTATGGAAAATAATTTGTCGCTATTGTAATGGAACATTAAAAAAACTGAAAGAGAAATATAGTTGTTTCTTTATTTTAACATTATTAACAAAAACAATAAAAATTGTTGTTAAGTTCCGTCGTTTGTATAACCTAAAACTTGGTGCTTATTTAGAATCTCTTAAATAAGCACCAAGTTTCGGGGTCAAACATTATGTTGAATTAATTCGAATCTACACTAATTCAAGAATGTCCCCACAAAGTTTCTAGTGAAAATCTTAGGAATTCTTGAAGATATAGATATTTATTGAGTCAGCATCAAGTGACGGTTTAAGGTCTTTTCAAACTTTAAACGGGATTTTCTCTAAAAGAATGGCGGGCACGATAACTCAAAAGCTAATACCTCAATAGATTCCAAATTTTTACACCTTTCTCTGTGAGTGTATAGCTATCGTATGAACTAGGATAAAGCCAATCGGTGAAGATCTTCCTTATTTTTTAACTTGGTTTTTGGTAAAAAATCGGCGGTTTTCCCAAAATATTTTTTCACATATATATATGTGCAAAGTTACAAAACTTAAAATGCATTGATATTCATTTGCCAGCCCATTGAAAATCTTGAAAAATTAAAATCGGGAATGGGGGGGTTTCCTTAAATCAGTTTGTACCCTTATATAGGGACTATATTATTGTATTGTGTTACTGTAGGATCTATCGTGCTATGAAAACAAAATATATTCCAAATTACAGACACTCAGGTTGGAAACTGGGGTCATTTGCATGCAGGCGATTTGAAAACTTTAACTCATCTTAAATAATTTCTGCAACGAAATTTTTTATTCACCAATTATAGACACTTCGATAAAAAAATCAGTTTACAAGTTGTTAATACCCAAAATAATTGGTTGTGGTGGATCTATTTGTTAATAAAAGATATTTTGTACTTCTCAACACTCGATGGGACTTTATGTGGACCCGAATGATTTTAACAGAAATTATCACTCTTTATTCTGGACTCCATTGGGTACGATTTGCAAATTTCTTAATTGGACAAATAATGGGACATTCATGAATTGTTGATTTTCAACAACACTTAGTTTATCATGTATAGACTGTATGTATATTCTCAAAAGTAACTATAGGTCTATCTCGTTTCATTTTCAATGTTACAAACATATGCACAAATACATATTACCATGTACCACAGTGTGTCTGGTGTAGAGTATAAAAATGTTCGTAAATTTTGTTCAAAATCAGATGTTATTGCAGAAATGTATTTAAGCTTGGCAATACCATTATATACAATGTTAAATTTTCCCGCTCAATATCCCTTGCTATGATGATATTCTCAAAATTACTATCGATAATTTGTGGCAAAAAATCCCTTTATATCCAAATAGGGAATGCATTACATAGATAATATCAACGACAAATTACCCTTGACAAACACCAAAAGTCAACAACACTACTATCAGTTACATTATTAAAAACCGTATATTTATAGTATTTACTCACCTTTTATGGTTGATGACTTAATTGGCAATTTGATTTTCCAAATATGTTTATGCACATTATGTAAACGAAAAACACAGACATGTCAAAATGTGGCAGGCCGTTAAATGCAATTAGAATATAATTGGAATTAGAATGCAAATATGAGATACAACATTTAAACTACTTCAAATTTGAAATATTTTCTCTTAAACAATTTGTTTTCTTATTCCTCTCATATAGTAGTTGATACAACAATTCACTGAACATAACCGATAATATTTAAGAGAAAACTGAGTAATGAAAGCTCACAAAAAACCCGAAAAGAGAAAACAAGATGTTTACTTCAATGTGTGGTTAAAAGACGGCACATCGAACGAGATGAAGTTAAAATTTGTCGCGGACGAATTTTGGCAAATGGCGATGCAAAACTACAAACACACGCAAAAGCAAATGCAATAATTGAAGGAGATATTTGCCAAACAATTGAAATTGATATTTCTTATTTTTACACTTCACTTTTACAAATTAATTTCAAACCGGCCACGAACGACTAACACGGATCACGGACATCTGAGTAATCGAATGACCTCGGAAGAACTGATTGAAGGAGGAGGAAAGTTGTGTTGATGATAAAGACAATTGTTAGGGTTGCTGAGTACGTCGGCCGCAAGTAGCAAAGAGAAATTTGATTTTCTTATACCTTTCACCACACTGTGGTACAGGGTATAATGTCTATGTGCATATGTTTGTAACATGCAAAAGGAAACGAGACAGACACATGGTTCCTTTTGAGAATATGCATAGAATCACTTTCTGAGTCGATATATGCATGTCCGTCTGTCCGTCAGTCTGTCCGTCTGTCCGTCCATGTATTTTTTGAACAAAGTACAGGTGGCTTTTTTGATCCGATTTGGTTGAAATTTGGCACAAGTCACTTTTTTGGCCCAAGGACGAACCCTATTGAAATTGAAGAAAATCGGTTCAGATTTAGATATAGCTCCCATATATAGTTTCGTCCGATTCAAGGTAAATTGGGCACCAAAAAATGGTATAGAGTACTGAATGAAGTGTGCTAAGTTTCATGAAATTCGGTTCAGATTTAGATAATGCTCCTGTATATAGTTTTGTCCGATTTTATTTAAATGGTGCACTAAAGTCCCTACATATCTTTCGATTTGCACGAATTAAGTCTATAACCAGTGAGCGGAGCAGTATAGTCGGACGGGGCCGACCATATAATACCCTACACAACTTCCACGAAAATCTAATTTTCTATGGTTCGATATTCTGAGCTTGGGCAATGTTTAGCGATATTTGCACCCCCTTGAACGACTAGACGTCTACAAATATTACTAATATTCAGTACAGCTCTTATAATTACTCGTCCAGACACCATTCACTGTGGGTTGTGTTGTGATGTTCGGCTTTAAATAGTGGTATATTAATCGACTCATAAAAACACACAAAATATTAAGTTTTCGCGTCACTTAATCCCAATATTATTATCAGATCATCACCGAAAATTATAGGCGTTGTCCATGACCATACCTGGATCCTCATGGAAAATTTCAAAGCGATCCGCGATCTATTTCCGACCTCTAGTGTGGTAATGGGTTACTAAATAATATATGAATACGTAAGGACCTGTAAATATTTAAGTGTAACACCGACATCCGAGTACACACGACAATGCAATTGGTATCAATTTAAAGTTAAACCGCTCCTCTTGGATATACTATCAACTTCTCGGATCTATGTTCTTCAGGAGTAAATATATACGCCATAGAATCCATTTGACCCGCTAAATATTGACCAATCTTTATCAAAACAGGCATGCTTATTCTTTTGTCGAATCCCCTTCTCCATGCAAAAATTCGCGGTGTTTGGGCCATAATTGCGGCCTCTGGAGCGACCAGAAAAACCGACAAAAATAAAGTTTTTGGTCCATTTCATCCCCTAAATATTAACCGATCTTTTCTTCATTGGGCCGAACCCATCCTACATGCAAAATTTCGTGAAGATTGGTCCAAAACTGTGGCCTGTATCGTGTTTACAAATTATAATGGACAGACGGACGGACACACATGTCTAGATCAATATTTCGCGGCGTTACAAACTTTTGGGGCTGCACAAAGCTACAATACCCTGACAACATAGTTGTGTAGGGTATAATGACGTGTGCCATTTCGAGAAAATCGGGTCAGATTTAGATATAGCTCCCATATAAATTTTCGTCCGATTTAAGGTAAATGGGGCTATAAAGTCTCTATATATCTTTCGATTTGCACGAAATTTTGCATAGTGTACTAGATGAAGTCTATAATGACGTGTGTCAAATTCAAATCGGGTCAGATTTAGATATAGCTCCCATATATATTTTCGTCCGATTTAGTGTAACTTGTGCACTAAAGACCCAAAGTTTGACCGACGGGCACACAATTTTGTACAATGTACTTAAGTTGCTATAACCATTCGTTTGTCAAGTTTTCTTGAAATCAAATCAGATTTATATATAGCTCGTATATACTTTCGTCTGATTTTAAGTAAATGGTGCACTAAGGACCCATAGCTAGGCCTATTGGCACAACGTACTGAAATTAATATAAATTAATCTCTGGCAAATTTCCTTCAAATTGATTCAGATTTGTATATAGAATAGCTCCCATATATAATTTCGACCTATTCATGTTGATTGTACGCCATATAATCAATTGGTGCCTGATTGATATTACATTTTAAACAGTGAAGCATACCAAATAGCGTGTGTAAAGTTTGCTTTAAATCTTTTAACAAAATCTAGAATATGTTGCAGAATGGCATGTGTTGGGATCGATGTTAGTCTGTTTACTTGTAAAAAATGGCGCACATTTAAGTCCGTTCAATTTCATGTCAATGTTCCTTCGAAAAAGCGACGTCTGTTAGAATACATATGACGGGGAGGCGGGGGGGGCACCTTTGAACACTTTTTTCTTTCAAGCCTCATAAAATATTTTATTCTATAATTTTTGGTTTCTTATAAATTTTAACTAATAGGTACATATGTAACCTTTACTTGATATAAATATTTTATTGCTGTTTTAAGGGAGGAAGTTAAAGTGTTCAAAACTGCCCCCAGGGGGGCTTGACATTTTTGAACGGCTTGGTTTTTTACATTGGAGAAAATCGGTTCAGTTCGGTTCATAGCTCCCATATATATTTTCGTCCTATTTTAACTTTTTGATGCACCAAACTCCCAATAGTGATTCGATTGAAACAAAATTTTGCATTAGGTCTAGATAGTTGCATGCCAAGTTTTGTTGAAATCGGTTCAGATTTAGATTTAGCTCCGATTTATAGTTTCGACCGATTTAATGTAAATAGTGCACCAAACTCCCAATAGTGGTTTTACTAAAGCAAAATTTTACACAGAGTACTGAATTAGGTCCCGACTGATGTATGTGAAATTTTGTTGGAATCGGTTCAGATTTATATATAGCTGATTTATATAGTTTCGTCCCATTTTATGTAAATGAAGCTCCATACTGCAAATATTTATCCGATTGAGATAAAATTTTGCAAGGGAACTGAATTATGTCCCGACTCATGTATGCGAAATTTCTATATCTACAAGATATTGTAGATATTAACATGTCTTGCATGTACCCATAGTGGTGAAGGGTATCATATAGTCGGCCCCGTCCGACTTTTGAACTTTCCTTACTGGTTTTGTTTTGATTATGATGTACCGAATGCGAGAATCGAAATTAGAAGCCTTTGCAGTTGTTACACACTATCAACACAAAAAAATTGTAATATTTTCTCGAATGTACTGTTTTTGTCGAGATTGTCTTTGAAATTTAATCAACTCCAAAAATATTTCCTTTTCCTTATTTATTCTCTCGATCGCAATGACAATATTGCCATCCCTTTACTACTCGCGGCCGGTCTACTCAGCAATTGAAACACTTCTCTTTAGCAACACAACTTTCCGCCTCCTTTAATCAGTTCTTCCGTGGCCGTTCTATTAATCAGATGTCCGTGATCCGTGTTTATCGTTCGTTGTCGGTTCGGTCTTTAAAAGTAAAGGATGTGTACAAATGAAGTGAAAAAAATAAGAATTCCGAATTTCAATTGCAAACTTATAGTCCAAAGTTGTTAAAATTATTCCAGTATTTTTCTTAATCTGTTTTGGCAAATATCTCCTTCCATTATTGATTTGTTTTTGTGTGTTTCTTGTTGTCATTTGTTAACAGTCGTTCGCGACCAAATTTTGTTGAAGTTCGTGTGTGTGGCTTGGCTTTTTTCTTTTTTGTGTCATCGAGTGCTTTCAGCTCTCTCATTCTTAAATGTTAACGGGTATGTTCAGTGAATCGTCGCCTCAACTGTAAAAGAGAAAAATTCTATTAAAGAGAATACATCAAATTTAAAGTATTCCTTTGGCTAAATGTTATTGAATTTCAAATGACCAGTATCATTTTTGTGATGTATTCATAAAGTGCATGTGTGTATGTAGTACCCGATAGAGTAAATCAGGCAAGGGGAAGAGCATAAAAAATTCTGTTCTCACGCACTTTTCTTTGTGTGTGTGTCAATGGTTTTTCAATTGGTTCAGTTGAATGTGTGTGAGAGAATAGCGATACTTACTCTCGCGAGAGCGCACGCGTGCGGTGCTTCGCCCGACTGTGGAGTAAATTCAGCTCATCATCACTTTTTGTGTATCATCATCAATCAGAAGTTCAACATAAGAGGTGAGTAAATACCCTGTTTATTTTGTATATAAGCTTTTAAAGCTTTCAATTGATATTAATGGTTGTGTTAATTGGTGGTTGTCTAGGGTGGGGTTTGACGTCGATGTAAATACATAACATCGACATACACCCTCTATTATAGAGGGAAATTCTCGACTGAAGTTATCTATTGCAATTAATGGTGGATCCTTGAAAAAATTA
>NW_026887230.1:0-11598 GCF_032173495.1 Musca vetustissima
TAGAAGAGCTGAAGGTCTTCTTATAGAAGAGCTGAAGGTCTTCTTATAGAAGAGCTGAAGGTCTTCTTATAGAAGAGCTGAAGGTCTTCTTATAGAAGAGCTGAAGGTCTTCTTATAGAAGAGCTGAAGGTCTTCTTATAGAAGAGCTGAAGGTCTTCTTATAGAAGAGCTGAAGGTCTTCTTATAGAAGAGCTGAAGGTCTTCTTATAGAAGAGCTGAAGGTCTTCTTATAGAAGAGCTGAAGGTCTTCTTATAGAAGAGCTGAAGGTCTTCTTATAGAAGAGCTGAAGGTCTTCTTATAGAAGAGCTGAAGGTCTTCTTATAGAAGAGCTGAAGGTCTTCTTATAGAAGAGCTGAAGGTCTTCTTATAGAAGAGCTGAAGGTCTTCTTATAGAAGAGCTGAAGGTCTTCTTATAGAAGAGCTGAAGGTCTTCTTATAGAAGAGCTGAAGGTCTTCTTATAGAAGAGCTGAAGGTCTTCTTATAGAAGAGCTGAAGGTCTTCTTATAGAAGAGCTGAAGGTCTTCTTATAGAAGAGCTGAAGGTCTTCTTATAGAAGAGCTGAAGGTCTTCTTATAGAAGAGCTGAAGGTCTTCTTATAGAAGAGCTGAAGGTATTCTTATAGAAGAGCTGAAGGTCTTCTTATAGAAGAGCTGAAGGTCTTCTTATAGAAGAGCTGAAGGTCTTCTTATAGAAGAGCTGAATGTCTTCTTATAGAAGAGCTGAAGGTCTTCTTATAGAAGAGCTTCTTATAGAAGAGCTGAAGGTCTTCTTATAGAAGAGCTGGAGGTCTTCTTATAGAAGAGCTGGTGGTCTTCTTATAGAAGAGCTGGAGGTCTTCTTATAGAAGAGCTGGTGGTCTTCTTATAGGAGAGCTGGAGGTCTTCTTATAGCAGAGCTGGAGGTCTTCTTATAGAAGAGCTGAAGGTCTTCTTATATAGAAGAGCTGAAGGTCTTCTTATATAGAAGAGCTGAAGGTCTTCTAATAGAAGAGCTGAAGGTCTTCTTATAGAAGACCTGGAAGAAGAGCTTAAGGTCTTCTTATAGAAGAGTTTAAGGTCTTCTTATAGAAGAGCTTAAGGTCTTCTTATAGAAGAGCTTAAGGTCTTCTTATATAGAAGATCTGAAGGTCTTCTTATATAGAAGAGCTGAAGGTCTTCTTATATAGAAGAGCTGAAGGTCTTCTTATATAGAAGAGCTGAAGGTCTTCTTATATAGAAGAGCTGAAGGTCTTCTTATATAGAAGAGCTGAAGGTCTTCTTATATAGAAGAGCTGAAGGTCTTCTTGTACAAGGGCTGGAGGTCTTCTTGTACAAGGGCTGGAGGTCTTCTCATAGAAGAGCTTACTGAAGGTCTTCTCATAGAAGAGCTTACTGAAGGTCTTCTCATAGAAGAGCTTACTGAAGGTCTTCTCATAGAAGAGCTTACTGAAGGTCTTCTCATAGAAGAGCTTACTGAAGGTCTTCTCATAGAAGAGCTTACTGAAGGTCTTCTCATAGAAGAGCTTACTGAAGGTCTTCTCATAGAAGAGCTTACTGAAGGTCTTCTCATAGAAGAGCTTACTGAAGGTCTTCTCATAGAAGAGCTGAAGGTCTTCTCATAGAAGAGCTGAAGGTCTTCTCATAGAAGAGCTGAAGGTCTTCTCATAGAAGAGCTGAAGGTCTTCTCATAGAAGAGCTGAAGGTCTTCTCATAGAAGAGCTGAAGGTCTTCTCATAGAAGAGCTGAAGGTCTTCTCATAGAAGAGCTGAAGGTCTTCTCATAGAAGAGCTGAAGGTCTTCTCATAGAAGAGCTGAAGGTCTTCTCATAGAAGAGCTGAAGGTCTTCTCATAGAAGAGCTGAAGGTCTTCTCATAGAAGAGCTGAAGGTCTTCTCATAGAAGAGCTGAAGGTCTTCTCATAGAAGAGCTGAAGGTCTTCTCATAGAAGAGCTGAAGGTCTTCTCATAGAAGAGCTGAAGGTCTTCTCATAGAAGAGCTGAAGGTCTTCTCATAGAAGAGCTGAAGGTCTTCTCATAGAAGAGCTGAAGGTCTTCTCATAGAAGAGCTGAAGGTCTTCTCATAGAAGAGCTGAAGGTCTTCTCATAGAAGAGCTGAAGGTCTTCTCATAGAAGAGCTGAAGGTCTTCTCATAGAAGAGCTGAAGGTCTTCTCATAGAAGAGCTGAAGGTCTTCTCATAGAAGAGCTGAAGGTCTTCTCATAGAAGAGCTGAAGGTCTTCTCATAGAAGAGCTGAAGGTCTTCTCATAGAAGAGCTGAAGGTCTTCTCATAGAAGAGCTGAAGGTCTTCTCATAGAAGAGCTGAAGGTCTTCTCATAGAAGAGCTGAAGGTCTTCTCATAGAAGAGCTGAAGGTCTTCTCATAGAAGAGCTGAAGGTCTTCTCATAGAAGAGCTGAAGGTCTTCTCATAGAAGAGCTGAAGGTCTTCTCATAGAAGAGCTGAAGGTCTTCTCATAGAAGAGCTGAAGGTCTTCTCATAGAAGAGAAGAGCTGAAGGTCTTCTCATAGAAGAGCTGAAGGTCTTCTCATAGAAGAGCTGAAGGTCTTCTCATAGAAGAGCTGAAGGTCTTCTCATAGAAGAGCTGAAGGTCTTCTCATAGAAGAGCTGAAGGTCTTCTCATAGAAGAGCTGAAGGTCTTCTCATAGAAGAGCTGAAGGTCTTCTCATAGAAGAGCTGAAGGTCTTCTCATAGAAGAGCTGAAGGTCTTCTCATAGAAGAGCTGAAGGTCTTCTCATAGAAGAGCTGAAGGTCTTCTCATAGAAGAGCTGAAGGTCTTCTCATAGAAACGAAGGATCTTATTTGATGAAGGTCATATTTCTGTGCAAAAAATTAACATCGTTTGATAATGGTAGCTGCAATTTTCAGTATACAAAAGTTTTCTAAAAGTATAAACTTCCTAGTAGTACACAATATACAATGTCACTGTCTCGTTACAGCGAGGACGAAATAATCAGGTGATCCTCTGACATCACACATATGAATGATACAGAAAATATTCTGAATAAAGGATTACATTACTTTGCAATAGGACCACAATTATATGTAGGAACAATTATTATTTCTATAAGGATAAATTAGTGTCCTACTTTCTATACCATGTTTAATTAGCGAAAAACGTTGAGAAAGGCATGTTGGTGGTCAACGATTTTCCTTAACGAATATCTATACTATCTTACACCATTCACCTCTTACTACCCTCACCTCTAACTGATTGCCTCCTTTTAGTTACACTTTAATTTCATTTAAATCGGAATGCCATGAGCATAACGCCGCCGTGCGTTTACTCACAACATTTTGTGGCAGCCACATCAAAGCCCCTATGAAACTTTTGTCTACTGATGATGACACTGATATTTTGTTGGTGGTGTCAGCTTTGTTTTAATGGTAGCTATAAACACTTCATATGAAATTTATGTTTGTCTTGCTTGCCATTCGCTGCGACGGGCCTTTGTGCGTAAGTAGTTATGCCTTTGCGTGTGTGTGTGGTTGTGTTTGTTCACTTCATCGATGTCATCGCTGGCTTGTTAGTCGTTTAGCTGGCAGTGTGTATTTAGTGTTACGTTATTTTAAATCATCCTGCGTTGTTGTTGTTGTTGCTGTTGTAATTACTGGTGTTGCCTCGATGGTGTTTCGTTTCATGTTCGTTTAAACAAATAAGCCTCAATTTAGATTGACGACTAACTAAGGGAACATTTTATGCCCATTTGAATATTTCCCAAAAATTGTGTAGCTTCACTTGTCACCTCCTGCCCGTTCGCCCGCTCTCATGCCCTCTATTTCATCACGGTGTCATCAGTTTCACTGTCGTTGACATTGCTGATGTATTTGTAATGTATATTGTCAGTGGTGTTGTTGTTGTTGTTGTCGTTCTCTCTCTCTCTCCCCACCTCTTTAATAGGATGCGAATTATGAATAAATGATGAAATTAGTTAATGATACTTCCGTTTCTATTACACCTCGCCATTAGGTGCGACGTGGCGTCATGAGAGGGCACGGGACACAGAGTGAGAGCGAACGAGCGGTATATGATTTGTACACCAATGTTTGTATGTCAATGTCAAAGGTGTGGCATTCAGTGTCTTTATCAATTATTGTTGTCTTGTCGCTGATGTCGTTCTTGTTGTTGTAGTCTCTTAAATTTTTAATGTCCTTGTAAAGAAATAACTTTGAAGTGTTACAAAATTTAAAGTGGCTGCTATTGTTGTAGCAATGTTTTGTTTTGGGGTATTTAAGACAATTTAGAAATGTGTTAGAAACTTGATGTAAAATGCTACCTAGAGTGGGAGGATAGTATATGTATATATAGTTGCTTTGGAGGTGACTGAAGTTAATATATTTTATATAGAGGTCAGTATTGACACATAGGAATTTTTGATGACCAGAAATCCGGAATACTAAACTACACAAGAGAATGGTCTTGACAGTCTTATACATTAGAAAAAGGGCGCAAGCAGGTCAGAACCTAAATTCGTCTAAGCTATAATTTTGTAGAATATTTAGAGGTAAAAAATATCGACTTATATTATTAAATTTGCGTTTCAAGAAAGAAGTTCAAAAATGCACACAAGGACTCGGAATAGAATAAGCGTATGTTTTGTGAAAATATGTCTCATTCGATTTGACTGCAGACATGTCTATTCAAAATAAATCTGACATAGTCGCGGACAAAAAATATACACCTTCGCCTTCATGAACTTTAGAGTTACCGGAAAAATCATTCGAATTTGTCCTTTTGGGATCATAATAAATTCAACAAGGACTTTCATTCCACACAATGAGCTCGATGCTGAATAGTGTACTAGGTCGAGATCCTTACTATGTGAAACATTTACCTGTTTTGAATCGCTTCAGTCAGAACGTTATTTACTGAACAGTCAGAACGTTATTTACTGAACGGCCTTGCGTGAACAGCAAATGTCAGATTGTCATTGGGTGTACCGTGAGATGAAATAATCCTTCTGCATGTTATTCACCATTCGATAATTTTCTGTCTGACTATCTGACAATTGAACAATTTATATATTTCGAAATTTTGAAAAAAAAAAACACTTGAGCTGCATAGGAGGTCAATTCTGAGTGGTACACCACAATTTATTTGTCTGAAGTCCTAATAGAAATTCTAAAAAATGGCACACATCGGCTCAAATCATTTATTTATTTTATTGGTCAGCTAAAGCGGGGAATTAATGTGTTCTCCCTCGAGCAGCCATCACTCAATTATTTGGTGTTTTTTATTCGCGCACATTGCGTTGAGTGTCTATCAATCGGAGTAAAATAGGGCGAGACCTTTACATGGGGGCTATATAAAAATGTGCACCTATAATAATAATTTTCAGTGCAGATGTATACCAGCCTCTAAAATCCCGAAATGTCAAATAGAGTCTTTGCGCTTAGAATTTGAGGCTAAACACCTCAAAACACCGAAAATTGGGTAGGACTTTTATAGGGGGACATGTCAAAAAAAGAACTTTTTTACTGGAAAGTATGTCAGTCTCTAAAATCCCAATGTTTTCAGTTTGAAAAATCCGGCTACAATCCCCAAAATATCGAAAGCGCAGATGTATATCTACCTCCAAATGCCAAATCAATATAATGAAAATGAGGGGGGGGGTCTGTATATGAGGGCTAATTTTCAGCATAAATGTATGTCAATCTCCAAAAGCCTGGTATGCTAAATTACGGTCCTTACTTCCGATCAAAAATATACATACTTTACTGGGTCTCCGGGGAACTTTTCAAGGTGTTATTAGTGGAATTAAAAATACATTCCATCTTAGGTCTGAGGGTCCGCAAGAGTGCTCGAAATTTGTTTACTCCAAAAATGTCGTACCTTCGGGCAATACATCTCACATTTAATGGCCCATTATAACTACGAAATGTCATATAGGTATTTCATACATTCAATGTAAGTATAACCTACAGAATTAGGTTATCATCGCCATATCTGGACTAGCCGAGTCGATCCGTATGCCCATTGTAATTAGAAAACACAGTACAGGCCATAGTCTTGAATTGATTTTCACATAATGCCGACTTTTCATGTAAACCCGGCTGTGAATAAAGAAGATCCCTATTGTATTGAGTAGTAATGTGTTAATATTTAGGAGATGAAAACGCCAAAGCTTTATTTTTGTCTACTTTTCTGGTCGCACTAGAGACCAAAATTTTTTCCCGAACTTCACAACATTTTACACAAAAAAAGGGATCAAACCAAAGATTAAGCTCGTTGGCTCTTACTTAGCTGGCTTGTTACAGAACGGTCTTGTACTCCTCTCCTCCAATGCTTCTGCGCCAAATCTGCGCCAAATCCTGGAAAAGACCCACGAAAAACACATTGATATCAGACAAGGTGACAGTTTGTCGCGAGATATTTTTAACATCCTGCTGGAAAATGTCATACTTTACAAGACGCTGATACTACCCGTGCTGTCATATGGATCTGAAACATTGGTACTTGCGCAAGCAGAAGAGGCAGCGCTTGGGGTTGTTACGAGATTGGCCCATGGTTCCTTTCGAGAATCATTTCCTGAGTCGATTTATGTATTCCCAGCGGTCGTCTGTCTGTCTGTCCATGTTTAATTGTAAACAAAGTACAGGTTGCATTTATTATCCGGTTTGAATGAAATTTTATTTGGGCCAAGGACGAACTCTATTGAAATCAGATTTAGTTATAGCTCCCATATATGGGTTTGTCCGATATGGTACACGATTTAGTGAATTTAGTATAGATTGAAGTGTGTGATGTTCTGTATAAATTGCTTCAGATGTAATTATAGCTCCCATATATTTTTGTCCGATTTTATGTAAATAGTGCCCCATTTATGCCCTTATATTTCATTCGATTTACTCGTGCATAGCATATCAAATTGACTCTAGAGTGATCAGTGTTAAGTTTCGTTAAATCGATAGTTTCAGATATAGCCCCCATATATATGATCATCAGATTTTATGTAAATGGTGCACTAAACTCTCAATGTTTGTCCGATTAAGACGAATTTGAATGGAATACTAATACGGTAGTCCATTGTGATATGAGCGAAGTTTCCTTGAAATCGGTTCAGATTTAGATATAGCTCCCACATATATTTTCGTCCGATTTTATCTAAATGATTCACCGAATAGCTATGTTTATTCGATTTACACGAAATTTGGCAGAAGATTTTGAGTTTAGAATGATGTGCGTTAAGATATGTCAAATTCGGTTGGGAATTTGATATAACTCTCATACATATTTCCGTCCGAACCGAGGAGATTTTTGTCTTCCATATACCAAAAATGTGTATGATGTGTGTTATGTTTGATTGACATCTGTTCAGAATCCTATAATTTTCAGTGATGATCAGATAATAGACTGTGATGAAAATTGACGGAAAACTTCACATTTGTCTAGATTTCTAGTCCCCCTCTAGACCAAAATTATAAGCCAAACAACACAAATTTGCCACGAGTCTGGTCAACTAATTCGAATGGTCTGTCAATATGTGCATGCCAAATAAACCTAGACTTTTGACTGTAAAATAACAAAATTTAAAACTGATTGTGAAAATTTTCATTTAGGGAAAAAATGATGGGGAAAAGATACCAGGGTAAGAAAGAGGAGCTGTTGACCTTTCTTTGGTCAAAGGTTGCCAATATCGTGAAATATAAGTTCCGAATACAGATCATCAGAATATTGGCCTTCAACAAATGTCCTAACGTCTACATTTTCCATTCCATTATTGGCATAGAAAAACCAAAATGTGTAATTTCAAACCTGTGTTGCAACAGCAAAAAATTGTTGTAGTTCTTATTAAGAACCCGAAAAACAAAATAGTTTACTTGGATCCGGTAGGACACAATGAATTTTTTGTTGTTTTTGTTTTTATAATAAATGCAAAACTGAACACATGAAAGCACACACTAATGCTCATATGTTCAACTAAAAAATTCATTCATTCATCTATCTTTATCTGTATCTACGTATGTATATATGTGTGTAACAACAACAAAAAGACAATTCACACTAACATAAGAACGGAACAAATTTAACAAATCGCTGAAGAAATGGGTTTTCAAATGTATTTGTAGAAAAAAACATCGAAACACACACACACACCCCTGTGTAATGTGTTTGTAGTAGAGGACATCTACAATAGATAACCATCACATCGTCCCATGACATATCAAAATAAAAGTAGGCCGACCAAAAATATACACCAAAACAAGAAAAAACCAGTGAGCGGGGCAGTATAGTCGGACGAAGCCGACCATATGATACCCTACACAACTTCCAAGAAAATCTAACTTTATGTGGTTGTATATTTTGAGCTTGGGCAATATTTCGCGATATTTGCACTCTCTTGACAGACTAGATGTCAACAAATAATTCTAATATTCAATAGAGGAGGGATGTACTTGTCTAGATTATCTTTGCCGTGGGTTACGTTGTAATGTTGGGCTTTCAATTGTGGCCTATAGATCGACTCGAAAAAAAAAAAACACAAACAAATTAAGTTTTCGGTCCACTTCATCCCAAAATTATTATCTGATCATCACCGAAAATTGTAGGCGTTGTCATTGAGCATAACTGGGTTCTCATAGAAAATTTCAAAGCGATCAGCCCTATATTTCCGCCCTCTAGTGTGATAATGGGTTACTAAATAATATCTCAGTACGTAAGCACCCGTAAATATTTAAGTGTAACTCCTACATACGAGTACATACGACCATATAATTGGTATCAATTTAAAGGTAAACCACTCCTCTTGAGCATACTATCAAGTTCTCGGGTCTAGGTCCTTCATGGGCAAATATATACGCCATAGAATACAAATTTTGTAATTTTTCACACAAAAGTCAGGGTGCATTTGGCCTGCTAAATAATGATCAATCCTTATCAAAACAGGCATGATTATACTTTGGCCCGAAAATTTCGCGATGTACGGGCCATAATTGCGGCCTCTGGAGCGACCAGAAAAACGGACAAAATTGAGTATTTGGTCCATTTCATCCCCTAAATATTAACCGATCTTTACAAAAAACAATATGAGTCTTCATTGCCCCATCCTACATGCAAAATTTCATGAAGATTGGTTCACAACTGTGGCCTGTATCGTGTTTACAAGTTATAATGGACAGGCGGACGGACGGATGGACACACATGTCTACATCGACTCAGCTAGTCGAGATATAACGATTGGTATACTTAAAGGTGGGTCTAGGACCAATATTTCGCGGCGTTACAAACTCTTTGGTCTGCACAAATCTATAATACCCTGACAACATAGTTGTGTAGGGTGTAAAAACAAAACTATGCATGTATAGACATGTGTGTATGTGTTTTCAGTAATACGCCAATATAATAAAGCTAGTGTAAGAGCACATTGAGGCTGTTATACATCAACCGGGTATGGTTGTTCTATTCTGTTGTGTTTTTTTTTTTCGTTCATTCAGTCGTCCTATGAGACCTTTTAGTGCAAACAACAATGACACTTGTAAGGGCATATATAATGGTATGAAATGCCAAATGCTTTAAGTGATAAAATAAGAGGCCAATGACACGTCTACGGGAGGTCCTTAAAAATACTTGTTTAAAAAATCCACGCCCATGGAGGGCCTTAAAAATACTTGTTTAAAAAATCCACGCCCATGGAGGTCCTTAAAACTACTTGTTTAAAAAATCACGCCCATGGAGGTCCTTAAAAATATTTGTTTAAAAAATCCACGCCCATGGAGGTCCTTAAAACTACTTGTTTAAAAAATCACGCCCATGGAGGTCCTTAAAAATATTTGTTTAAAAAATCCACGCCTATGGAAGTCCTTTAAAATATTTGTTTAAAAAACTCAGGCCTGTGGAAGTCCTTAAAAATATTTGTTTTAAAAAATCCACGCCTATGGAAGTCCGTAGAAGCATTTGATTAAAAAATATTTGTTTTAAAAAATCCACGCCTATGGAAGTCCGTAGAAGCATTTGATTAAAAAATATTTGTTTTAAAAAATCCACGCCTATGGAAGTCCGTAGAAGCATTTGATTAAAAAATATTTGTTTTAAAAAATCCACGCCTATGGAAGTCCGTAGAAGTATTTGATTAAAAAATATTTGTTTTAAAAAATCCACGCCTATGGAAGACCTTAAAAAAATTGTTTTAAAAATCCAGGACTATGGAGGTCCTTAAAAATATTTGTTTTAAAAAATCAAATCGACCGGTAGATTAACGTATACGTAACGTGAGAATAATAAGAAAATTACTTATACGTTCCAATGTCTAGATTTGATTTTACTACATTGACACTTACTTCGCTTGGCAATTTAGCACCAACATTGGCTCTAACACACACACATTCAAGTACATTCATACAAATTAGAGTGTACATTAGTTATAACAATAACATTGAATAGGCACTTCAGAAACCTACGAAACAACGCGAAATGTCACGGTACATTATATTTTGTTCATAATTTGAAGGGAATAAAGGCACACATACACATGGACCTATATGTAATCACACATAAATACATGCATATATATGCACATGTATGTACATAGAAAAAGAACACGTTCACACAATCATCGAACCGTAGACACATTCTCAAAACACACACACACATGCACATGCCCACATTTTAAGCTTACAGTTCGAGACAATGATAAATTTGTGGAATTTATTTTGTTATTCTTGGTGTTGTTGTTTTTGTTGCAATTGCTGGTCGAAGTTTTTTTGGGAGAAAATAAATGAGAATATTTGGTTTATTTTTAGATTTTTCTTTATTTCCCAACACAGAAAAAAAACGAAACGACGAAACAAAGTTTTCTTTTCCTTGTGTCATTATTCATGTTCTGGCCTGTCATCACATTCCATGTACACATTTCATTGTATTGGCTGTGTGTTTTTGTGTGAGTGTGTGTGTTTCGAATTCTTCTTCCTTCGTTTTGATTGTTTTGTTGGTTGTGGATTAAAGCGTTTCTTAATGTTGTGTATCTTAGATTTTTGTGATTAGGCTATGATGGGCCTTCAAGTCAATCGGTAATGGTGGTTCGCCTGTAAATATAATTTTTATAGGCAATTTATTGAATTACATTGTGGTACACAGTGGGTATACATATCAGAAATGTGGGGGAGGGGTGGAACATACACACCTTTATTGTATTAACGGGCATTAATGTAAGAACGTAAGGATTTACAAGATGAAAAACATTTATGAAGGCAATTTGGAAGGAAATGGGAAGTCCGAAAATTTTTCGGGACTTCCATTACCGTGGATTTTTTATACAAATATTTTTAAGGACTTCTATGGGTGTGAATTTTTTAAATATATATATTTAAAGCCTTCAATAGGCGTGGATTTTACAAAACCAAATATTTTTAAGGACTTCAATAGGCGTGGATTTTTTAACAAATATTTTTAAAGACTTCAATAGGCGTGGATTTTTTAAACAAATATTTTTATGGACTTCAATAGGCGTGGATTTTTTAAACAAATATTTTTATGGACTTCAATAGGCGTGGATTTTTTAAACAAATATTTTTAAGGACTTCAATAGGCGTGGATTTTTTAAATAAATATTTTTAAGGAGTTCAATAGGCGTGGATTTTTTAAACAAATATTTTTAAGGACTCCAA
>NW_026887231.1:0-11527 GCF_032173495.1 Musca vetustissima
TCACACTGAAATGTATCATCTGACTATTAGGGAAGTATGTGTTTGTGTCATTAGATATTCTACAGTTAGTTCCGCTAAGATGAGTATGGCTCAATAGCGATAGTAAATTACCATTGTAGATATTTGTTTTGTTATATTTCCATTCGGATATTGCATTTAACTACACTCTTACAACGACCCACAACCACTCCCAACGCAGACCAAATAAAATCAATATTTAATTTTTCCATTTTCACGAATTATGCATCCAAAAGAAGCTGGTACCCCGGTTTGCGGTTTAATTTACTACATTTCTATTCCGTTCATGTAAACGCCATTACTCATCTATTCTGATTCAATATGAATAATGATGTATCCTGCGGAAAACGTGAAGTGGCTTCCAAAAAGTAAAGACAGTTGGCAAATTTATTTCAATCAGAACAGATATGTGTGTACGCGTTTGTAATATATTATATGTTATTCGAACAATGAGCTTCAATGCGTTTGCATGTTGAATTGATTTGAGTAGTTTACTAGGGGGCTGCACTACACAATAATGCGACTTTGAATGAGATTACATGTTAATAAATAAATCTTAAATATAATCTTATTAAACTAGTTCCAATGAATATCCGTACCCACCTTTGGATACCCACCACCATAGGTTTATTAACAGTTACTCGCAACGAAAATATAGGGAAATACCAAAAAGTGCACCTATACCGATAATTCTACAAACCGATTTATGTAAACCAGTATGTACACCACATACAAAATTCAATTTCAGCCATTTTAAATGGGGATACTCCTAAAATCTGAAAACCTCAAACCGTGGACTGTTACTGATAACGCATGGTAGAGTATAAAATCCTCAAACTACATCAATTTAGATTGCAAAGTCTATGCCCAAAGGGGGACGAATATTGATTACAAAATGTAGGAATTAGCGAATATTTGAGTTTATCATTATATGTGGGCTATAACTCCTTGTGCATTAGAACTTTTTACCGGGTTAACCTACTTTATGAGGATTTATTTCACATATATGCAAAGGAAATGACAATTGAAACCCACTGGGTTAACGAAATCGGGTTAAATGTAAACGTACTATATGCCTAAATAATCACCGATTTATGCCAATTTCGAACCCAATATTACAATTTGAGTATTTTGAGTAACGACTGTCCTCCATACTATGGTAGAATACGTCAATATGTGGATAACCCCAACACACGGAACAAATCCGCTAAATATTTTAATATAAATAAGGGGGTTATATGGGGACTACCCCTAAAAGGTGGCAAATATTAATAATTTTTGGGAGTGAGATTTATTCCCATATACGACTACAAAATACCAAAATACTCAAGAACCTGAAAATTGGGGGTACCCTTATATACATATATTTATAACATATATTTATAATTTTCAATGAAGAGATTCTCTATCAAATAAGAACTCAAAGTACTAAATTACAGCCAATTCGGCCGAAAATGTGGTAAAAACCCCCCAAAAATTTAAAAGAGGGTGTACTGTTATATGAAGGCTACCCGAAAAAGTGGACCTATATTTATAATTTTTAGTGGAGAAATTTGGTATCCAATAAGAACGCAATGTACCAAATTTCAACGAATTCGGTTAAAAACGTTGATCAACAATATATATATATATATATATATATATCACGAATTCCATGTCACGCACTGTTACAGCGTACGAAATATAATCGTTTGTTTAGTTAATAAAAATTTGTTTACGAAATTTCTTTTGCAATTTTTATTAAATAGTTTTACGCCTTTTACAATACTTGCTAATTATTTTATGAATATGTTTGTAATTTCCGAGATATTAAGCAAAATTTAGCGTACGCACGCGCTACAAAATTTTCCCTTTAAAAATTGGATACAGTTTCGATATGAAATTTCTGCGAATTGGCTGGAGATAAAATTGCGGATTTTTTTACAGCAAATTTTTTTGAGAAAAAATGTCTAACATACATATATTTTTTTAACTTTGAACACTGTCACGCACGTGTTACACTCGTAACGCACTGTTACACACATGTACTAAAAAATTAAATTCAAAACAGAATGTTTTAAATATTGTATAACCCACACAACTATGTTGACAGGGTATTATGGCTTTGTGTGGCCCCAAGACCTTTACTATATCATTATGTAGTTAGGACCAATCGTCACGAAATTTTTGCCTGTAAGTCTGGTTCCAAGCCAACTTATTGAAGAACCAGTGAGCGGGCAGTATAGTCGGACGGGCCGACCATACGATACCCTACCACAAAACTCTAACTTTCTGTGGATGTTTATTTTGAGCATGGGTAATCCTTCGTGACATTTGCACCCTATTGACCGATTAGAGATCAACAGCACATTTTCCTTACACGGACATATTTTCCGAATATTCACTATATTCAGTAAAGCCTTCGGTGATGATCACATAAAAATTTTGGGATGAACTCAACCGAAAACTTAATTTGTTGTGTTTTCGAGTCGATTGTGGATCGACTCGAAAACACAAAAAATTAAGTTTTCGGTTGAGTTCATCCCAAAATTTTTATGTGATCATCACCGAAAGCTATAGGCGTTGTCCTTAATCATAACTGGAAGCTCTTGCAAAATTGTCAAGCGGTCAGCGCAATATTTCTGCCCTCTAATGTTAATGGGTTAGTAAATAATATATGAATACAAAAGTATCTGTAAATATTTATGTGTAACTCCCACATCCGAGTACATTCGACCATATAATTGGTATCAACTTTAAGGCCAGCCACTCCTCTTGGATATAGTGTCAACTTCTCGGGGATATGTCCTTCACACAAAAGTCAGGGTCTATTTAACCCGCTACATATTGACCGATCTCGGTCGAAGCTATATGTGGGAGCTATATCCAAATCTGAACCGATTTCCACGAAACTTTGCACACATCATTCTATACTTAATTTAGTACGTTGTGCCAAATTTCGTGCAAATCAAAAGATTCAGTGGACTATTTACCTAAAATCGGGCGAAGCTATATATGGGAGCTATATCTAAATCTGAACCGAATTTCACGAAACTTTGCACATATCATTCTAGACTTAATTTAGTAACCACAAAACTCTAACTTTCTGTGGATGTTTATTTTGAGCATGGGTAATCCTTCGTGACATTTGCACCCTATTGACCGATTAGAGATCAACAGCACATTTTCCTTACACGGACATATTTTCCGAATATTCACTATATTCAGTAAAGCCTTCGGTGATGATCACATAAAAATTTTGGGATGAACTCAACCGAAAACTTAATTTGTTGTGTTTTCGAGTCGATTGTGGATCGACTCGAAAACACAAAAAATTAAGTTTTCGGTTGAGTTCATCCCAAAATTTTTATGTGATCATCACCGAAAGCTATAGGCGTTGTCCTTAATCATAACTGGAAGCTCTTGCAAAATTGTCAAGCGGTCAGCGCAATATTTCTGCCCTCTAATGTTAATGGGTTAGTAAATAATATATGAATACAAAAGTATCTGTAAATATTTATGTGTAACTCCCACATCCGAGTACATTCGACCATATAATTGGTATCAACTTTAAGGCCAGCCACTCCTCTTGGATATAGTGTCAACTTCTCGGGGATATGTCCTTCACACAAAAGTCAGGGTCTATTTAACCCGCTACATATTGACCGATCTCGGTCGAAGCTATATGTGGGAGCTATATCCAAATCTGAACCGATTTCCACGAAACTTTGCACACATCATTCTATACTTAATTTAGTACGTTTTGCCAAATTTCGTGCAAATCAAAAGATTCAGTGGACTATTTACCTAAAATCGGGCGAAGCTATATATGGGAGCTATATCTAAATCTGAACCGAATTTCACGAAACTTTGCACATATCATTCTAGACTTAATTTAGTAACTTGTGCCACATTTCGTGCAAATCGAAAGATATATAGGGACTTTGGTGCACCATTTACCTTAAATAGGACGAAAATATATATATGGGAGCTATATCTAAATCTGAACCGATTTTCCCCAATTCCAATAGGGTCCTTGGGCCAAACAAATGAGCTGTGCCAAATTTCATCCAATTCGGATCATAAATGACACCTGTACTTTGTTTACAATTTAACATGGACAAACAGACGGACGGACATGCATAAATCGACTTAGAAAATGATTCTATGCATATTCTCAAAAGGAACCATGGGTCTATCTCGATTATTTTGGCCTGTTGCAAACATATGCACAAAGACATAATACCCTGTACCACAGTATGGTGAAGGGTAAAAAAAAAGATTTTGAAAATTTTCAATTATTGACAAATGATGCTTAAAGGAACGATACGCTGCCAATTTTTGAATAAAATATCTCAAAATAAAACTACGACATGGTGCAATCAAAATACCCCGATACTATTCGTGGAAATGCAAATAGGGTTCATAATATTTGCAAATTTTTCGCGGTTTTCGATATTTTCTCACCTTTTAAAACTTTCCTAGACCTCCACGAACATTTCAAGACTAAGATCAGATAAATCCGTTGAGCCGTTCCCGAGTTTTAGCGAGACTAACGAACAGCAATTCATTTTTATATATATACTAGCGGGCCCGGCAAACGTTGTCTTGCCTAACAATATTTTTGATGTATAATTTTCGGCATTTTAGGTTGTTTTTATACCCACCATCATAAGGTGAATTGTATATATTTTGTAACATCTTGGTATTTATCAGAGCACACATAGGGTAACATTACAAAACTGAATTTGATGTTTATGAGTGAGTTTTGTTGCTCCCTCCACGATTTAAGATATAAATTTTATATTTGCACATACATTTGTACTACTCATAAGATGGCCTAGCGTTGTCCTGCCCCTGTATTCTGTAACTTTTTAACAACATTCGATATTGTCTATTTTACAACAATTTCATTTGTTTGGTTTATTGTTTTTACAATAACAAAAGAAATTTAAACAATATCGAATGTTGTTAAAAGTTACAGAATAGGCCTACTGGTGAAACACGACACCTCCCCTGTTGGCCAATTCTGGCCAATTGCTATCTTCAAACGGTACAGTTGTTGGCAGTAGAGATCAGAATTTAGAGTTTGGCCATATGAAAGCAACTCATAATAAATAATCCCATTCCAGTCCCACTAAATGCATAGCAGAACCTTCCTGGTCGTTAGGCCTGGTTTGGTCACCGTTTGAGGTGCTTTACCGCTCTTTGACCACGATCGTTTTTGCATAGGGTTATCGTATGTGATCCATTTCTCATTTCCAGTCACCATCCGTTTATAAAAATAAGAGTATCTCATTCCGTTTGGTCAAGGCTTCGCAGATGGAAATTCGATCCATTCCATTTTTTTCTGTTAATTGGTGAGGCACCCAACCATTGAGCTTATTTTTGAATCCAGCTTTGTGTGAATGGTTTAATTTTTAGCTCCTGGACGATGTTACGACATGCCTGTAAAATTCGATCGTTCCACCGGTCTAATGGATTTCTTTTTCCCAAACCTAATATTAGGGATACTTATTGGGAAGAAATTATCCCTAATTAGAATTTTCCATATTGACTCAAGTATTCGGATATCCCCATCTAACGGCATCCCTTAATATTCGGTATTTGGCTGCAATGTTATGTTCGCCCAAGCTTTCAAATATCCCCCATGTAATAGTAATCCACCTTTTACGATACTGTGGGGGATTTCGGCACGTTTGGTTGTATATTTGGTAGAATGAATCGTAGGGGAGAGGGGGGCACCTTTGAACACTTTTTGCTTTCAAGCCTTATAAAATTTTTTATTTTATCATTTTTGGTTTCTTATAAATTTTAACTAATAGGTACATATGTAACCTTTAAAATGAATATACATAATGACATACGATAATCTTGATAAATATATTTTATTACTGTTTTAATGGACGAACTCAAAGTGTTCAAAACTGCCCCCCAGGGGGGCACCTTTGAACAGGGGTTGGCATTTTTGAACGACATGGTTTTTTACAGTGTTTATGTTCAAATATGTATGTATTTTATTCATACATATCAGAAATGCATTAATTCATTAAAAAATATATATAAAATGTTCAAAATTTAAAAAATTTAGATCAAAAATTATTAAAACATAAAATGTCTTAAAAATACAAATTAATATGGTGAAAAATACAGTTAATTTCGTAGTCTTATTATCCCATTTGAAATTTTGAGAAATCGAAGCCAAAAGTTAAAAACTCCGCTTTTTACTCGAATTTAATGGGCATGTTCAAAGGTGCCCCACCCATGGCATTTTACGGAAATTTAAAATAACTTTTTTTGTAATAAATATATATGAAAGAAATTACATTAGTTATGTTTGAAATTATTGTTGGAATGCAAAAAATTTGTTTGACGAAAGAAAACTATCACAGAATTCTTCCTGCCCCCTTACAACCAAATGAATAAAAGTTTACAATGACACTGAGAAAACATGGTCACCCATGCACAATTTTTTGACAACTGAAAAAGCAAGCCAAAGTGGTTTACGCATATAGAGAACAAGATTGCCATATATTGTCGCCCCACGTTCAAAGGTGCCCCCCTCTCCCCTACTGAAATTGTCAATATTGGTTAAATCTTTGAGGTACCCACAATATTCGGTACTTTGAGGAGTTCGGTATTTTAGGGAGTGCTTCAGCCGAAGTGCTGTAATGTTTTATTTTGGATGAAGAAAACCTGTTTACAAAAAATTATCAATATTGGTGCAAATTGGTCCGGGTAGCCCCATATAATGATATACTCTTATTGTTCGGTATTTTCTCATGTGGTATTAGTATATATCCATACCCATTGTAGTATCGTATATCATTCATATCATATATAATTCCGTGATATTGAAAGGGTAAAACACATTTGCGGAAACATTTCTATTCAGGACCAAGTTTTGTATAGCTCCTACATACGGGTCCCGCACCATTTTCGGTTTTGTAAAGAATTTGACGGAATGGATGGATCATGGATTTGGCTTAATGCAATAAAAAGGCGCCATACATATTTCCTGTTTAATTTTCAGTATGTTGAAGTTCTTACCCCCCGTTTTCCAATCTACTACACATACTGTGTAACATAGTCCTCATATAAATGTCCCGGCCGATTTAAGGAATCTACATATTAGGAAGTACAAAAGTTCGATCTTAACAACGATTTTTCATGGTATTAAATATATTGGTAGTTGACATATTGAGGTAACATCATGAGACTCTTTGTTATAACAAATGCTTTTTATAGTTGTTCTCTTTCAATATGAACTTAATTTTCTCTGTGATACACATATGCGATTAAAGACATTGACCAACGATTAGGCATATAACCACCATATAATGGTACATTTTAGGTACTTCAATAACAACATGTTCCTATTATTATTTTCAAGAAGAATAATCTAGGGCACGTGTCTTAGAATCAGAACTCTTTCTGAATCTTCAGATTTTCATCCTTGCATTTGTTCCAAAATGTACGTGAATTTTATGGAAAACGTGTACATACAATGATCGCGAATTCATCTCAATTATTGTTTTGCATTCTCAGAAAAAAAGTTTCGTTACAATGCCAATTGAATAAAATAAAATATTTTGAAAATTTTCAATATTTGACAAATGAATATTTTTTTTCATAGTATTGTTTTTCATAATATTTTTTTTTCATAATATTTTTTCTTTTTTGCAAATTTTTCGCGATTTTTAAATTTTTCTCACCTTTTAAACCTTCCCTGAAGCTCTACGAATATTTTAAGACTAAGATAAGAAAAATCCGTCACTTTAGCAAATTATAATTTAATATCCACAGGTAAGTATATACAATGGTAAGTATATTATGTTTAGAATAATTTAATATTCACAGGTAAGTATATTCAAAGGTAAGTATAAATTTTTATGAATTTTAACTTTTTTCTCTTTAAACTTTTCAACTTAGGTGATTTCACTTTTAACTCGGCGGGGGTGTAGCAACGATCGCTTTTAACTTTCAAACTTCGAATGAATTCTTCTTTTTTGTCAACGTCACAGCTAGCCTGTTTGTAACTGTGACGTTTCCAGTGCTGAATGGAATTAGACAAAAAAGAAGAAAAACAAAACAACAACACACGTTGCATTATTAATGCATGTGTGTGTGTGTTTGTTTTCGCATTTTTTGCATCCCGCTATGTTACAGTGATGTGCTATTTAAATAGCACATACACTTTGGGTCAAAATTTTAGCATACCGTATTTTTTTTTTATTTTTGGGTACATTCATGTACATGCCTCCCCCGCCGTGATATCTGTGAATGATAAAAATAAATAGTTTTAATTAGATGGCATATTTCTAATTGGACCAGAAAATACATATCCCAGTTTTGTCTGGAACGCCTGGACATCGCCAATTCCTGCAGAAGTACAGCCATCTTGCCGTATTGCACAGTATGTGTCGGCGCCCAATTCTATGTCTATGGGGATGTTGCTACGAGGGTCTGGGTCAGCGAGAGCTTGTTGATTAAAATATGATGTAGGGTCTTCTATTAAAGGGTCCGAATAGGGTCTGCGTGGCAATTCGTCGGTGATCAAGGCGTTGATCAAACCTTCCCTGAAGCTCTACGAATATTTTAAGACTAAGATAAGAAAAATCCGTTCAGCCGTTCTCGAGTTTTAGCGAGACTAACGAACAGCAATTCATTTTTATATATATAGATAGATATTGTTCTAGCTAACAGCGTTAACACTTACGACAAATGACACTATAAAACTAATAAATATATCCCCAAGTTACTCTCCACGCGAAAATGGGACAACAAAAACTACCGTTATTTTTCAAAATTTAACTAAAAATATATTGTCCGGATTGCAAAGAATATTTCCTATATAATTTCATATCTCTCTTAACGAATAGGTTTTTCACCTATATGGTTGACCTTTTTGTGGAATTCGTGATATACTTTATAGGGTCGGAATCAATATTTCGAAAACAAAATTGATATACCCTTCATAGAGTAACTTCCGGTAATGTGGACTGTTTGATACTTAGCCGTTTTAATTTCACTTGCCACTGAAAACTTTTATTTTTTGTTTTATTGAGTTTTATTTCACTTTAGCAAATTATAATTTAATATTCACAGGTAAGTATATACAATGGTAAGTATATTATGTTTAGAATAATTTAGTATATTCAAAGGTAAGTAGGTTTATTAAAGGTAAGTATACATTTTTATGAATTTTAACTTTTTTCTCTTTAAACTTTTCAACTTAGGTGATTTCACTTTTAACTCGGCGGGGGTGTAGCAACGATCGCTTTTAACTTTCAAACTTCGAATGAATTCTTCTTTTTTGTCAACGTCACAGCTAGCCTGTTTGTAACTGTGACGTTTCCAGTGCTGAATGGAATTAGACAAAAAAGAAGAAAACAAAACAACAACACACGTTGCATTATTAATGCATGTGTGTGTGTGTTTGTTTTCGCATTTTTTGCATCCCGCTATGTTACAGTGATGTGCTATTTAAATAGCACATACACTTTGGGTCAAAATTTTAGCATACCGTATTTTTTTTTTAATTTTGGGCATACATGCCTCCCCCGCCGTGATATCTGTGAATGATAAAAATAAATAGTTTTAATTAGATGGCATATTTCTAATTGGACCAGAAAATACATATCCCAGTTTTGTCTGGAACGCCTGGACATCGCCAATTCCTGCAGAAGTACAGCCATCTTGCCGTATTGCACAGTATGTGTCGGCGCCCAATTCTATGTCTATGGGGATGTTGCTACGAGGGTCTGGGTCAGCGAGAGCTTGTTGATTAAAATATGATGTAGGGTCTTCTATTAAAGGGTCCGAATAGGGTCTGCGTGGCAATTCGTCGGTGATCAAGGCGTTGACTTTCAAAGCCCAAGTGTTGTTGTTTTGTCTGGCCATGATCTTGAATGTTGTAAATCGGTGGTTCTGGTGCGTGAATGATCGCAAACCAAGTCTTTGGAACGTTGAGTATCCAATCTTGGACATGGTTGCCGACTGACAAATAAGTGCCCTTACAGTCTTCCAAGAATCGACACTTTCGGCTACAACACGCACCAGAGCAGTTGGAACAAACACCAGGTCCCATGTAAATGGTGCTACAACGATTGGTGCTTGTTGTAATGAATTTTCCAACTGCGGAGCCCCATGTAGTAAGGTGTGGTGTCTGTAATCGCACCTTCTACAACCAGTCAAGCTCGAACAATCGGGGGCTAGGTGACTCCTTGCCAGGCAGTTTCGGCAGTACCCTCTTCGTTCTACCGTTTCGTAGCGTTGGTATGGAGTTTGCTCACGAAACCTGGGGCATGTATTTATGGCATGATCGTCTTGACATAGCCCACAGGAATATTGCCAGAAACTGGGCCGCTCTCTTCTACTCTCTCGCTGACCAGACCTGCTTCTGGATTGTTGCCGTCTTCTGGGTGGCTGCTGCTGCTCCTCGCGGCTGTTATTGGGGGATCGTTCCTCTTCTTCCCAGTCCCGGTTTGGTAGATAGGCAGCCATATCTGTAATTGAGGAGAAGGGAGTACCAAGTTTTTTAATAAAAGGGGGTCCGACTAGTCAGTCGGAAAATAATTTGACAACTTTTGTTATGGGTCGACTAGTTACTCCAATGGAAGTTTTTATATCTACGACTCTTATGTTTTGATCGACCCCTTTGTATGTTTTTATAATTCTTCCTAATCTCCATTCAGTTGGCGCTAAGCGATCATCTTTGATAACCACTAAATCCCCTTCCTTTAAATTGTCTTTTTGATATTTCCATTTATATCTTCTATGTAATTCATTTAAGTATTCATTTTTCCATCTATGACAAAAGTGTTGTGAAATAGTTTTAAGCCGTTTCCAGCGATTGGCATGAGAAATCTCTGTGTCGGAAATATCTGGTTCGGCTGGTGCTAGCAAAGGCGTACCAATGAGAAAATGAGCTGGGGTTAGTGGAGCTATTTCACTTGGGTCGTCACTAGCAGGACTCATGGTACAACTATAAAAGGTAACAGCAAATCCCAGCTGATTTGATTCCAACGTAATACTAGTGTCAATATGAATTTGACAAATTATGTTTTTAAAAATCACCCAACAGGAAAATTGGGAACGCATACAATTTGAAATTGTTCTTTATTAATGTGCTCCCGTATTCAATTTACTCAATCTGCCTGCTGGGAAAGTTCGAGGAAGCAAATCTTTCTTGAAGGAATTACTCGCTATTCCCAGCATTGTCATATGTGTTACACATATATATGGCAATGACTCAATTAAAGGAAAGATGTGAAAGCGATAGAAATATAAATTTGATAGATTTTCATTCATGTTTTTCAATTTTTATTTTGAGGATTCGAAAATATTTCATTTTCAAAATAAAAATAATTTGATGATAATTTGTTTATTTGTTTACATTTTTCTGTCAAATGAGTTGACACTAGTAGAACTTACAAAAACAAATTTCCATGTGGTTGTTGTATCGTTTTTTGTACAACAACACTTGCTGTTACCTTTTATTATTATACCATGAGCAGGACTCAAGGGT
>NW_026887232.1:0-116756 GCF_032173495.1 Musca vetustissima
TACAAAAAACAATAACAAAACAATAACAAAAATTTTTTGTAAATTATTTTTCTTCTCTTTTAAATCTTCAATTATATATGTGCAAAGTTACAAACCTTAACAAGCGTTGGTATTGATTTACCAGCCTATTGAAAATCTTGAAAAATTAAAATCGTGAATGGGGGGGGGGGGGGTTCCCTTAAATCAAATATAAGAAACGTCATTCTCTATAGATTTTGATCGTATACGTACAATAACCTAACGGTAGAGGAATGAAATCGGACGAAATTAAATATGTTCTATATAGATCCCTATTTTCATCAAACCATACACATCTCATTCTGAAACATCTGCAGAATGTCATGAACAAAATTATTTATGAGAGCAATTTATAAATCTGGACAGATTTGAAGTAAATTTGACACCTACCAATCATATTTAATAGTGAGCTAATATGTGCCGCGAGTTCACCCATAAGAACTATAAAAAAATGAGTTGAGGCGTCGGGTTAGTTGCCCACTCTCGGAAAACCCAACCTACTATGAAAAAGCAAAGAAAAAGAAAACCAAACCCCCCTAATGTTGACGACCCCCGCAAACGTATAAAGGACCACGATCTGCGAATCTGCACTTGGAATGTGCGCACGCTATACAGAACAGGGGCAGTGTTCGCTTTGGCGGATATACTCAAGAAGTACAAAGCCGATATTATTGCCTTACAGGAAATGCGATGGAAAGGGACAGGCGTAAGTAAATCAGACGATTACGCCCTGTATTATAGCTGCCATGAAACGAGACATGAATTTGGCTGCGGATTTATGGTTAACAGGAGAATAAAAGACCTTGTCTCCAGATTCACTCCAGTAGATGAGCGAATTGCTATAATCCGTATAAAAGCGAAGTTCTTTTACATCAGTCTAATTTGCGCCCATGCTCCGACCGAAGATAAAGATGAACAGACCAAAGATATATTTTATGAGCGCCTAGAAACAGCATATGACCGTTGCCCTGGCCATGACATTAAAATTCTGCTAGGAGATTTTAATGCAAAAATCGGAAGGGAAAATATCTTTGGCCCCACCGTCGGAAAATTCAGCCTTCATGAAGAAACATCCGACAACGGCATGAGGTTGATTGACTTCGCGGCAGCAAAAAACATGGTAGTTAGCAGCACCAGATTCAAGCATCTCGATATACACAAGGCCACCTGGATTTCTCCTGATCAAGTAACGAGAAATCAAATTGATCATGTTGTGATAGACGGAAGGCATGCATCCAGTGTTTTAGACGTCCGATCGATCCGAGGAGCGAATATCGATTCGGACCATTACCTTGTGGCAGCCAAGGTACGCACCCGTCTAAATGTTGCAGCAAAGGTGCGATCTAATACAACACGGAAACTCGACGTCGAAAAGCTGCAAACACAACAGGTAGCCGAGGCCTACTCCGCTCAACTTACCCATCTGCTTGAAGAAAGCACTTCTTGTCCCGATAATAGTATAGAAGCACAATGGCAAAGAATTGCCCACTCCCTACAAACTGCAGCAAAAAGAACAATTGGGTACCAAAAACCACCACCAAGAAACCCATGGTACGATCAGGAGTGTCGTATTGCTACTGATGTGAAAAACGCAGCGTATAGGGCAACCCTGCAGACAGTAGCAACACGTAACGTGATGGAGAATTATCGGGAGAAAAGGAGAGAGGAGAAACGTGTTTTCAGAAAAAAGAAGAAAGAACAAGAAAAACGTGAGCGTGAGCAAATCGAGATGTACAGGAGTCAGAATGAAGTCCGGAAATTTTACCAACGAGTAAAACACCAAACCGAAGGCTTTGGTACAGGCACATCCTCCTGTAGAGATGAAGAAGGAAACCTGGTGACAGATACAGACAGCGTGTTGAGGATCTGGAAGGAGCATTTCGAAAAGTTGCTAGTATCAAATAGTGGCGATGAAGAAGATACCCCAGAACCAATAGGAGATGATGGTATAGAGTGTATACCACCTAGCCAAGATGAGGTCATAAAAGCAATTAATCGGCTCAAGAACAACAAAGCAGCAGGAGCCGATGGGTTACCAGCCGAACTATTCAAGACTGGTGGCCAGATGCTGGTCAGGAGCATGCACCAGCTGATTAACACAATTTGGCTAGATGAATGCATGCCCAATGATTGGAACCTCAGCATCCTGTGTCCCGTGCACAAAAAAGGAGACAAGACGATATGTGCCAACTATAGAGGAATAAGTCTCCTTCCCATCGCATATAAAGTGCTTACTAGTGTGCTGTGTGAACGATTGAAGCCAATGGTCAATGACATCATCGGACCATACCAATGCGGCTTCAGACCTGGCAAATCGACCATAGACCAGATTTTCACTCTGCGCCAAATCCTGGAAAAGACCCACGAAAAACACATCGACACATATCACCTATTTGTCGACTATAAAGCCGCATTCGACAGCCCTATCCGTTCAGAGGTGTTTAAAGCCATGTCTGCGTTCGGCATTCCTGCAAAATTAATACGGCTATGCAGGATAACATTAAGTGGGACAAGGTCAGCCGTTAAAGTAGGAAAGGACCTATCGGAGCCCTTCACTACCGAACGAGGATTCAGACAAGGTGACAGTTTGTCGTGTGATCTTTTTAACATCCTACTAGAAAAGGTCATACGAAATGCAAAGGTGAACAGAAATGGCACTCTGTACACCAAACAACACCAGTTACTCGCCTACGCCGATGACATCGATATAATGGGTCGAACATTGCGAGCGGTAACAGCCACCTTTGAACAAATTGAAAAGGAGTCTGCCAAAGTGGGTCTGGCAGTAAACGGCGAGAAGACCAAGCTGATGGTATCAACGCGCAAGACGTCCAGTAGACTCGGACCAACTGTGGAACTTGAGAACTACAGCTTCGAGGTAGTTAAAGACTTTATATACCTTGGTACCGCCATAAATAAAACGAATGATATCAGTTTTGAAATTCGGAGAAGGATTGTGATGGCCAACAGATGCTACTATGGTCTAAGTAAGCAGTTTAGAAACAAGGCCACCTCTCGCCAGACCAAACTCACACTTTACAAGACGCTGATACTACCCGTGCTATTATATGGATCAGAAGCATGGGTACTTGCGCAAGCAGATGAGGCAGCTCTTGGGGTGTTTGAGAGAAAAATTCTCCGAAAGATCTACGGGCCGATCTGCGTCGACGGTGAATATCGGCGTCGAATGAACCACGAGCTCTACAATTTATACGCAGACATCGACATAGTCAGTCGTATTGAGCTGCAGCGACTACGGTGGCTAGGCCATGTTGTGCGGATGAATGAAGAAGCCCCAGCTCAAAAGGCATATAAAAATGAGCCTACGGATGGTTCCCGTAGAAGGGGAAGGCCACGAATTAGATGGAAAGACCAAGTAGAAAACAACATCCTGGAACGTGGTCTTCCAAATTGGTGGACTTGCGCACAAGACCGACGCGCTTGGAAATCTTTTTTAAGCTCGGCTTATGGAACAACCGTTCTGTAACAAGCCAGCTAAGTAAGTAAGTAATCATATTTAAATCTGATTTTTCCCAAGTTCAATATT
The DNA here is from genome assembly GCF_032173495.1 of Musca vetustissima. Taxonomy (NCBI): domain Eukaryota; kingdom Metazoa; phylum Arthropoda; class Insecta; order Diptera; family Muscidae; genus Musca; species Musca vetustissima. Next base: position 3,566 of record NW_026887232.1, read on the forward strand.
CCCAAATTATTATAATAAATGCGACCTGTGCTTTGTTTGCAATTTAACATAATGTGGAAACATTTACACCACTAAGGAATGTTTCAAATTCAGCCACAAGTCCTCATAAGTTTTCTTTGGAATTTACTAAATATATTGTTCGAGGGAGACATTTATCATTATCCAAATTTTAAATACGTTTATAGGGTAGTAATTTAGAACATTTTTCTACTTACTGCCGCAGACCTTAAAATTTTGTTTCTATTTATAACCGCCAAGATAATAAAAACATAAAATGTTCTTTCAGATATTTCGCATTTATTACAATAACACTTAAATTATATTCTTAATACAAATTTGTTTGTTGTTTTTATATTGTCATACAATTGTGTCTTATTTGCTACAAAACATAATTACAAAACTATTCTCATTTTTAGTCCTAAACCATCATTTAATGTCTGACAATTTGATATTTTTCACGTTTTACAGGCAGTATTGTTACTGGTTTCGCACACAATGCCTGATGATCCAATGGAGGAAGTGATACTTTGAACTGAAAAAAAACGAAGAGAGAAACTCATTAAAATCACTTCAATTTCTTCTATTACACAAAAACGTTCAGTTCTTTGGCGGAGAACTTACATGTTTATGTAATATTTGCTGAATTCGTTCGCGACTACTTACACAACTCGTTCCGCTAATGGGGAAATCAGTTTTCAGGCAATAATCTTTCATGGACCGTAATTCACTATCTAACTTATTACGATCCTTGGATTTACGAATTATAATGGCCTGGTGGACGGTTTCGCCTTCTTTAATGTAGGCCACAACATTACGATAGAGATTTTCCTCTTGCCAAACAGTGCCGCAGATGTTTATAATCGAATAGCTGACATTACTGGGACCACTACTGTACTGGACAAATAGCCACGGGGTCTCTTCAATGTCATTATTATCATAGGGTTCTTCAAAGGCCTGCATAAGAAAATAAAGGAAGAACGGATTAGTTATCTGTCGAACAATGCGAACAAAATTTCATACTTACCCCTTCAAAACACCTTGCCTTGAGCATATCCAATTCTTTTTGTATCAAATCATCGGATTCACTGACATGCAATACCGTTGCCATTCTTTGAATTTTACCATCGCGGATCAGCACCTCACGTATGGTGGAATTTTGAAAATCCTCCTTGGGCCAAACGATTTCCTTTTGATGAACAATGGCATGGACAATGGTGTTGGCTCCTTTGTTGAACTGCACCAAATACCGTTTCGATAATCTCTGTTTCAAAATCACCCCTTCATTGTTCTTCGTCAATGTCTTGAACTGTTGTTCGATGAAGTAGCGATCATCCGATGCCAATTTAACACGGCCTTCAATAATTGCATGATTCCAATTGAAACGCACTCGCCGATTTATATACATATTGGTCGAATCGTTATCGACCAAATCAATCGAATGTATAACACCATAGACAATCCGACCGTTTTCCTTGCCTCCCTTCGACTGACCCTCGTCCATTTCGATGAGAAACCATGACATGCGGCAAATTTCACGGGAATTATGCAGCAACTGTAGAGATGTCATTTTCACACTGTCAATTTTTCACTTCGACACACGAACAATAACACTTAATAATGTTTTCAGTTAGACTGATAGTTTAGAACTGTTAATCTGCCGTGATGGGTACTTGATTTAAATACCTTAACTAGTCTGGCTGGCGTATTTTCCGTAATCACCACCAACCGCGCTACCTGTCCACCCTACCTGGAGAAATAAACCCAACCCAAACAAATTTTTATGGCAACCCACAACTACACCTTTCCGCGAAACATAAATTTATGGCCAATGTTTATGGTCGCTGGTCCTTCCAGCCTAGTCATTGTGAAAGTCAATTGGTTTCTGCCAGCACATGTTAGGAAATTACCGCACACTCTGGGAAATTGTGTCCAGTTTGAATTTCGGTACTTAGCAGCGCAATTTTAACGATAAGTTAATTGTACGGAAATTCCCATAGTCGAATTTCGATTTTAAAACTATTTACATTTTTCACAGAAATCCAACAGCGAAGTTCATTTTAAGAAACAATAATGGAAATACTTAAGGCAGAACAATAACTGTGCGTCATCATGTTTGGAAGAAAAATGTCAACCTTCGGAAATTTTTGTCAAATTGGATTTTCCATAATTTCGAATAACCCAAAATGACTTCTAACTTTTCAGAGGAAAATAAATCGAATCTTTAAGCGAATCACAAATATTTATCTGGTCATTCCTGTGAGGATTTTCATATTTTTCAGAGATTGTAGACTAACTTCGATAAATTTTATGATTTTATGATATGGTTACAATCAGTCTGTGTACTGACGTCTCATTTCGATGATCCGTTCGATAAATAAGGACTGTTACATTGTTCTAGATTATATGTGGAAAATGTTACGCTGATCCGTAAAATATAAATTTTTTTGTCCATTTACGTGGAACCGGGCGACATTCCCCAAATTTATATTTAAAATAATGACATTTTAAATGGAACTCGTTTTTTAAAATATGTTTGGCTATTTTTATCACAGTTAGATAATAAATATCTAAGCTCCCGAAGCGACTTATTCCCACATCTCATCATATGAAATAAATTTGTCCCAGAGCGGCACCGCTCATTATTCAGTACTTTGTGGGCTTTGGGTCCAACTTGGTATTTTTGGATTTTCGTTGAGTTTCCAAATAGCCACCGCATACATAGAATTTTTAGAGGCTTGGACAACTGAATTAATTCTAATTGGATTTTTGAAATTCTCATGGGGTGTCAAATTTTCCTACCAACAATTTTTTTTGGAAAGTTTTTATATAGCACCACATATAGGTCCCGCTCCATTTTCGATATTATTAAATTTTTAAACGAATTTTATCATTTATCAATTTTATCATTAAATTGGTGCATCGGAGACCCTATCAGCACGATATGTCGATTATGCATGTCCGTCGGTCTGTTCTAGTTCATACCCGTAACGGTACCCCCAATATTCGGTATTTAGGCATTTCTTTATTTTACAATCGAATTGGCTATAATTCGGTATGTCCAATATTCGGTATTTTTGAACAAGTTTTTCAATCAAATTGGCAGTAATTTTATTTTATATATTTTGTATTCTCATTGTATAGCACATCCTTGTACTAAAAATTATTAATATTGACCCAAATTTCCGGGTAGCCCACATATAACGGTACCCCACATTTATTTACCAATAATGATGTCACTACCCAAAATGCTCAATATTGATTTTCTTTTTGGTATAGCCCCATAAAACGCTAGCCCCTATTAGGTAATTATTTTTTCGCGTCTTTTTGGTATACTCAAGGTCTTATTATAAAATTAATTTTTCTCCTTGAAGCCTCTATTCATTTTATATATTTTTAATCTTATCCTCATGGTGGAGCGTATAAAAAGTTCGCCCGGGCCGAACTTAGCCTCATTTAACCTACGATTTGCAGTCGTATTACACCATATATATTTGTAATTGAAAATATTGGTATAGCTGCCATAAAACGCCCTTGAATTTCTGGTTTCCTTTTTTATACCCTTCAACACACTGTGGTGCAGGGTATTATGGCTTTGTGCATATGTTTGTAACATGCTAAAGGAAACGAGATTGACACATGGTTCCTTTTGAGAATATGCACAAAATCACTTTTTGAGTCGCTTTATGCTTGTCCGTCCGTTCGTCTGTTGGTGTTAAATTGTAAAAAAGGACAGGTCGCATTTATAATCCGATTTGGATGAAATTTGGTACAGCTCATTGGTTTGGCCCAAGGACGAACCCTTTTGAAATTGAGGAAAATCCGTTGAGATTTAGATATAGCTCCCATATATATTTCCGTTCGAAATTTGGCACACCGCACTGAATTTATCCAAGAATGATGTGAGTTTAATTTCGTGAAAATCAGTTCCGATTCAGATATAACTATCACATAAAGTTTTGTCCGATTTTATGTAAATGGTGCACCAAAATCCCTACATATCTTTCGATTTGCGCGGAATTTTGCACAGCGTAATGAAATATGTCTGAATTGATGTGTGTTAAGTTTCCTGAAAATCAGTTCAGATTTAGATAGTCTGGAAAGTTTCGATGAAATCGGCTTAAATTTAAATATAGCTCCCTTATACATTTTCGTCCGATTTTAGATTAATGGTACACCAAACTCCTAATGTTTGTCCGATTGACACGAACTTTTGCACAACGTATAAAATTGAGACTAGAATGGATTTATTGAGTTTTGTTGAAATTGGTGCGGATGCAGACATACCTTCCATATAATTGAATCGGTTAATTGAAACGAAATTACTTAAAATAGGTCGTGTTTCTGTGAATACAACCCCAATTTTTACAAAATGTACATGTTGCATTTATTGCCCGAATGCGATGAAATTTGGCACAGATCACATATTTGGCTGAAGGACGAACCATATTGAAATTTAAAATCGTTTCAAATGTATATATAGCAACCATATATAGATTTGACCGACTCCACAAGAGTTTACCAATTGTCCGATTGAGGCGAAATTTAATACAGCATGACATGGAGTCTATAATGACGTGTATAAACTTTGAAGTAATCGGTTCAGATTTAGGTATAGCTCCCAAATACTTACACGGAATTTTGTATAGCATGGACTACATAGACTACAATAACGTGTCTTATGGTTTCAAAAAATAAATGGCTGATGAGGATATATACACTTTGATACGGCAAAAAATGTACTTCATCGAAATATTGGCTTGTTTGGACAAAATCAGTTTCACACAATTTGGAGTCGATTTACAAATGTCCGCCCGTTTGCCTAGATGATGAAGACGGTAACTTTTAAAGGCAATAGCCGATTTCGTCCAAACTTTGCGCATCGTAATATTTATTGGTTCAGTTTCGAAGATTGGAAAAATCGGTCCACTCCTTCTGGTACCTCCTACTTTTATAATATCATGTGAAAGAACTTTCCGATTGGAACCAAACTTAGGAAAAATTTTTAACTTTACATCATAATATTTCTTTTAAACTCAAATCAAATTCGAATATGGGGAAAATTCGGTCCACGCCTTCTGGTCAAAATAGTGTGGAAAATACATTTATAGTATCAATCGAACAGACTTACCGGTCCACTCCTTCAAATACCTCCCCTATGTAAATCTTATATAAAACGAACGAAATATCCCATCTCATCGAAACTTTGAACATCGTAATATATTTAACTTACCTAAATTATGTCCGATGGGCATGCTTCTACATCTAATATGAAGCGAACGTAATATCCAATCTCATCGACACTTCGTAATATTTTTGCTTTCCCACAAATTGGTCAAAATTTTCTAAAAAATAATTTCAAAAAACAACAACAACAGTTTGTCAATTTCGATATTGTTTAACTTTTTCTCCAAAAATTTTGGAATTTTACACACCGCATATAATTAAGCCTATTGTAAAGTGTATTTTTTATTCTCTTCACCACTCTGTGGTACAGGGTATTATGCCTTTGTGCATATGTATTTAACAGGAATCATTTTCGGTGTCGATATGCATTCCTGTCTGTTCGTCCATGTAGTTTGGTGAGTTGTATTTATGATCTGAATTGCATGAAATTTGGCACAGGTCACTTATTTGGCCCAAGGACAAACCCTACCGGTTCAGGTTTACATTTATATTTTCGTTCTATTTTATATGAATGGTACACAACGTATTGAATTGCTACACATCGTATTGAATTTGGTCCTGATTGATGTATGCGAAGTTTTTATTTTTTTTAAATCGGGTCAGATTTAAATATAGCTCCCATATATATTTTCGTCCAATTTTATGTAAATGGGGCACCGAAGAATCTATGTTTTTTTATTTACACGAAATTTGACAGAGCGTATTAAAAGGATTGATTGAAGTTGTATTAAGTTTTGTAAAAATTGGTTCATATTCAGATATTGCTCCCATATATATTTTCGTCACACACATCTAATTTCGTCCGAATCCATTTCAATGGTCATCTCTTGTATGTCCCCAAAGTAGTGAAAGGTATCATATAATCGGCCCCGGCCCCCTTTTGTACCAGCAAAGTTATTAACATGAATTCCTGATTTAGTAAATACCCTATAAATTAATTTCAATTGTTTGAATTTCCTTACCATGCTCGATATAAAAGGACATAAACTAGAATCTATTTTCTTCATCCCATCATTTCTTCATGTGCAGAAAAATATGAATTTTTGAAATCATAACAAAATTCAATATTCGGCAACTAATAACGGATCGCAATCCGCATTCAAGCTGTGGCCAAACTTTTCATTCTCGACATAGCAAACATGATAAATTTTGCTCGATTGTCATTCAATCCTGTGAAGAGATTCATACATCCCTACATACATATGTGGATAACTACCTGTCATGCATCATCCAGCAGGCAAACGAAGAGTGACTTCGAATAATCAAATTTATGCGTTTCATTCACTTGATAGTTGTTGCTGCCATCATACATGCGCTGATACGGCTGCTTCTGCTGCTCGTTACAATCAATAGATTCATGTTGCGCCAGCTGTGGCCCAGCGATAGTTTGACAGAGCAATTTCCATGAAACCGTCATAAACAAAAACGCAGCACCACCAAAACTGCAATAAAAAAATTGCACAACAAATATTGCGGTCCTTTAAGAGACTTAAAGAGTGAAAGTAAGGAGTCAGAAATTCACGTGGAGTCTGTTTGGGATCGATGTAGTTGTCAACAGATATTTGATAAGCACATATATATATATAAACAAAGTACAGGTCGCAATTATAGTTTCATCCGATTTTAAATAAATATGGCCAATTGGCACAAACTTTTGCAGAACGTTCTGAAGTTACGGTGTGCAAAGTTTCGCTTATATATAGCTCCCATATATAGTTTCGTCCTATTTCCAGTTAATGGTGCACCAAAGACCCAAACATGGCCGATTAGCACAATATTTTGCACAACGTACTGATGTTAGTATAACCTGTGGTGTAGAAAGTTTCGCTGAACTCGGCTTAGATTTTGATAGACATGCACAAAACGTACTGAAGTTAGTATAACCTTGAACGAAATGACCAAAGAATGACGTAATAGCCCATATATATTCTCAACCGACTTCATGTTTATCGAGCTACAAATAATTAAGACATGTCCGATTGAGATTTGCTTTAATCGATTTATATATTTTCCCGCATTGTAAACAAACGACTCTATATTGGTCCAAATTTAGTATGAGCTTCGAAATGTCATGTTTAAAAATTTATTTAAGTCGATTCACATTTAGATAAAGATCACATATATTAGTTCATCCAATCTCATGGTGATGGTTCTTCAAAAATGCGACGTCTTCTAGGATCCATCTGTTGAATATACCCAAAGTGGTGAAAGTCGGTTCCGTCCAACTTTATTGTACTTGCAATGTCTGTGCAAAATTACAGAGCTCTATCTTAAATATTGCAATCTCCATCGTGATTTCAACAGACAGACGAACACCCAGATATTGACATCGAATTTTATTCTGATCAAAACTCTATATTCTTTATGGGGTCTCCGGTGAATATTTCGGTGTGTTGCAAACGGAATGACACTCAACCTTATGGTGAAGGGTATAATAAAAATGATGTTAAAAACAGACTTCACAGAATTTTTTTATTATTAAATTAAAATTTAGCATGGCCAAAGTTATTTTGAGTAACAGATAGAATGCGGTTTGACATAGAGTATACCCAATTTTGGACAGTATTTATGCTAATGTATAACCAACATTCCTTAACAGAAAATTTAAGGTAAAATATTAATATTTTTGTCAGGAAACCAACTCTTTGTTAGCTTCGAAGCATGGATGGATGTGTTATTCTGGTGAAAAATTATATCCTTTTTTCAGTAGTCAGCTCATGTATGATCCGAATTGGATTCAATCTGACACCAAGGACGAACCCTATTGAAATTAGTGAAAATCGGTTCAGATTTAGATATAGCTCCTATATATTTTTTCGTTCGATATTAAGTAAATTGTGCATCAAAGACCCAAAATTTTGCCTATTGGCATAAACATTTTGCAAAACCCTTTGACATAAGCATAGCCTAATGTGTGTGAAGTTTAGGTGAAATGAAATTTCTACACAACTTTGCCAATCCTTTTTAAACCAATAAGGTAGTCACCGTATAAAGGCCCTGACCGATTTAAGGAATTTTAAATCCAAACGCTGCACAGTGGGTTAGAGTAATATGTTTTCTTGGATCAAAAAAAAATGTTTTCTAAGTATATTTGAGTATAATTTTATTAAGTAATGCCAAATATCAGTGTAGGTACATAGTACAAGGAGTACAATATAAAGATTGAATTTTATACATCTTAAAGATAATCATCCACATCATCATCATCCGCAGCCAGGAATGGTCCCTATGACGAATTTTCAGGTTTTCGACTGTCAAAAAGGTGTAAACGTCGAAAACGTCATATGCCTGTAAAAAATGTAGTAAACGTAATTTATTTTAATATTATCACCATATACAGTAATTTTCAAGATGCTCATCCATAAATTCACTTACCCACGGACTGTCCAAATACATTGTAGATATTTTAAAACATTTGACGAAGGACTCAGCTTACAATATTAAGGATGCAATAGAATTTAAATCCAAAATCAAAGAGGTGAACATTGAAGATGACGAAACATTAATATCATTTGACGTAGTGTCGTTGTTCCCAGCATTCCGATAAACTTTGCACTCAAGACAATCGCCGAAAAATGGAACACATTGAAAGACTATACCAGAATGCCAAAAGATTTATTTATAGAAATACTGACTCTTTGCATTAAAGACTCCAGATATTTTATATATCAAGACAAGGTGTACGAACAACGAAAAGCACTTCCAATGGGTTCACCAGCGTCACCGATTATAGCTGACTTAATAATGGAGGAATTATTGGACGCTTCTATAGAAAAGATGACGATGAAACCAAGGATATTAACAAAATACGTGGACGATATATGTTGTATAGTGAAAAAAACGGAAGTCGTATTGAATTCATTCGACAAAAACATACAATTTACACATGAAATAGAGGAAAATGACAAGCTGTCATATCTATATGCAATGATAATCAGACAAGACAAGGAACTTAAATTAGATTGGTACCAAAAACCAACAGCATCTGGATGACTTATAAACTTTTATTCCAATCATCCACGAAGAGTGAAGATAAATACGACAACAAATTTTATACATAGAATCTTCAATATAAGTGACCAACAATTCTATCAAACCCAAAACCAAAAAGAATGATTTTCCACGAAAAATAATCGACGGACTATTAAAGCATGCAAAACAGAATAAAAACTTGAGAATTGGAGAAGAGAATGAAAAAGTGTATAAATCTTTAACTTACATCCCAGGATTTTCGGAGAGATTTTGCAGATCTAATGTGTACAATAAGGACAAATTCCAGACAGCTTTAAAGACCATCAACACTGTCAATAATATGTTCAGTAAAACAATGACAAAAAAGAGGATAAGTGCAATGTAGTTTATAGGATAGCATGTAACGTATGATGTATGCCAAAAGGTATAAATTGGCACGACAAAAACAAAATTAAAAACTAGACTTTCCGGACATAAATCCGATCAAAAATCTGACAAACCATTAGAGCAAAAGACGGCGCACAGTGTCACGACCGCGGCCAAAAATGGTGATGAGGATTGATAGAAGATACTCCAATTAGAATAAATATGAAATTTTACATCGATATGTCGAGTAGTTTTGTCTCTACAAAGGTTAAAATCTAATAATTATTTATAAACTGATTTTTTACCATATTTTCGAAAAATGGGTGTGTTTTTCTGATGCTCAAATATTTGAATATTCAAATTAACGGTTATTATAAAAGTGTTTATTTTGGTTGCTGTGGATGTTAAAAACTAGAATTTGCTGCAGTTTGTATGTATATAGATATCATATGGTGTATACAGTCGTCCACACTTGTAGTACTTAGTTCATCAAATTTGTAAAACAAATTTTGAAATTAGTGGAGCATAAAAAAAAAGTTTAAAAAAGGTTAGCTCTAATTTTTTTTTATTTGAGTGGTGAAAAGTGTGTTATTTAAGGAATAAAAAAAATTAGCTGCGGAGTCCTGCGGTCCTAAGAGTTATTTAACTTTTTTGGTGATCACCTTTTGAAAAAATATGGCATATTCACGAAATGGTTAGAAGCGGATGGTCAAATATGTTATGTATACAATTAAATAAGTTATTGAGGGTCAAATAGGAAGGAGAAATTGGATTCAGAACATAGTAATAATACAATATTTTACATAAAATATGCAATTAAGTGGTAAAAACGATATTCGAAGGGTAGATATGGGAGAATTGGTTTTAAAATATAGCTTTTAAATAAATTTTCAGTCAGTTTGAAGATTATACTAATATATCAGATCATTTGAGACATAATCTTATAATCTTAATTTAGAGGCCGCACATGAATTACCTTTGTGGAAAGTTCATACATAAAAATATTAGTTCATGGCATGGGATACGCAAAGTGCAGTACAATACCTTTTGAGCGACTTTCACAAGGTGCTAACAAGTCATGCCAACAAAAAATTAGTAGCAGCCCGAACTTTTGTTAAAGCCGAGTTAAATAAGGATTTTATTTAGTATTTTATATTACAAACCGACCTTGTAATATCCTTAAACAGCCATAAAGTAAAGGCCCGAGATTATAATGTGGATGATACTAAATCGTACATTTGGGAATATAATATATATATATATATCTGATGTGTGTTTTGAAAATGTTGTGAATGATAAAAAATTATTTATTAGTTATTAAACGATATCAAATATATTTTATATTATAATAAAAATAACGAAAATAAAACTTCTATACTTTATTTAGCTGCATATAACGATTTTATAGTACAGAAGGTTAAATTTTTAGGGACTTTTGGTATGGTAGGTACCTGAAATATGGGCCAACAACTAAATTACAACACCTATTACTGTCTCCGCCCAAATTTGATGTAATTTGGACGAAGACATGAAAATTTTCGTGGAATTTGGATGAATATAAACAATTTATAGGTCCAAAAATCGGATTTTTCAAGACCCTTTGTATGGGAGGTATATCAAATATTGGTCTGGTCTACCCAGTTTTTGGTCCGTTGCTTTATAGGCATAAGTAAATGTAAATTGCCAATTTTCATTGAATTTAGTTGAATATTAAAGATTTTATAGTCCAAAATAGTAAAGTTTTCAAGACCCTTTGTATGGGAGGTATATCAAATCTTGGTCCGATCTACCCAGTTTTTGGTCAGTTGCTTTATAGGCATAAGTAAATGTAAATTGCCAATTTTCATTGAATTTGTTTGAATATTGAAGATTTTATAGGCCAAAAAGGGTGACATTCTCAAGACCCATTATATGGGAGGTATACCAAATCTTGGTCCAACCTATATAATTTTTTGTCAGTTGCTTTTTAGGCCAATAATAAGCACGTGTACCAAATTTCATTAACTTACGATAACTCCTTCTATTTTTGGCCGCTGTTTATATGAACTCGCGACATAGTGCGGCGCTAGCAGCACACTGCACTTTGACTGGTCACAAACCAAATCTCAAAGATATTGACATTGTAGCACAGGAAAATAATTACAGGAGACGATTTACATTAGAAATGTTACACATCATAAATGTACCGACGGAAAAAAGAATTAATTATAAAACTGGCACAGATCACTGTGCACATATCTATAGGAACTTAGTACATAAGCACAGACGAAAAAAGAAAACTTAGTTTGACTGTGACGTTAAAGTAATGTAGACGCTTTTCCTCTACATTAATATAAATGTAAGATTCGTGAATTTTTCGCTTATCAATTTGTAACTAATTGTATTCTTTGTAACAGATCCCTGAAGATGGTTGTCGATGACAATCGAAATATTGGAAAAATAAATAAAAAACCAATTTAAACAAAAACAAACGTTTTCCATTGACCTTCAGCCGAACGATCATCAAACAGAATTTTCAAGAACATATATTATTTTTACTGTGTATCTGGATATTCTTTACTAGAACTGATAAAAAATTCTGAACCTTTTTGAGAAAAAAATTTGAAATTCGATATGGATTTGAGTAAAGCATTTTTCATTATTAATCTCATGGCCACTGGATACAGCAATAACCAACACGTGCATTTTTTATTAAATTAACATATAACATATTAAAATAACCTGAACTTCATGGTTCCATTGAAAAATGTTTAACTTTTACAATACTTCTTAGAATAAATAAAATTTTCAACGGGAACGTTTTCACTTTTTTCAGCCTTTCTATAAAGTTTGACTTTGAAGTTTCACTACAAAAACACCAGACCACTTTTGACATTTATTTTAACGACAAGTTATGTAGTATTGTACATACTGTAACCGGGTGCAAAAAAATTAAACGATACCTAAAATTTTATTTTTTAATTAATCCAAGAAAACAGGCCATTCTAACCCATTGTAATTTATGGAAAGTTCTTGTTTTAAAATTTACTTGTTATCCTGTTTGTGTGATTTTACATTTTTAAAATATAATCAAATAACCATATTTATACCCTTCACCACACTGTGGTAAAAGGTATTATGTCTTTGTGCATATGTTTGTAACAGGCAAAAGGAAACGAGATAGACACATGGTGTCTTTTGAGAATATGCATAGAATCACATTCTAAGTCGATTTATGCATGTCCGTCCGTCCAGACATGTTAAATAAAGTACAGGTCGCATTTATTATTCGAATTGGATGAAATTTGGCACAGCTCATTCATTTGGACCAAGGACGAACCCTATTGAAATTGGGAAAAATTGGTTCAGATTTAAATATAGCTCCCATATATATTTTCGTCCGATTTAAGGTAAATGGTGCACCAAAGTCCATAAATAGATTTTGATTTGCACGAAATTCGCCATAGTGTACGGAATTAAGTTTAGAACGTTGTGTGTACAATTTCTTGAAAATCGGTTCAGATTTAGATATAGCTCCCATATATATTTTCGACCGATTTTATGTAAATGGTACACCAAAGTCCCTATATATCATTCGATTTGCACGAAATTTGGCATAGCGTACTGAATTAAGCATAGAATGATGTGTGCTAAGTTTCGTGAAAATCGGTTCCGATTTAGATATAGCTCCCATATATAATTTCTTCTGATTTAATGAAAATGGTGTACCAAAGTCCCTATATATCTTTCGATTTTCACGAAATTTGGCTTAAAGCACTAAATTAAGTCTAAAATGATGTGTGTTAAGTTTCCTAAAAACCGGTTCATAGTTTCGTCCGTTTAAAAGCAAACCCTTCGATTTGCAAGAATTTTTGCATAGCGTAGTGAATTGAGTTTAGAATGGTGTATCTTAAGTTTAGGGAAAATCGGTTCAGATTTAAATATAGCTCTCATATATATATATATATATATATATATTCATTTGATTTAAACAAATTAAATCTAGAATAACAAATTAAATCTAGAATAACCTATATTGGATTATGTAAAATGTGTGCATATTGTGCACCAAATAATAGCCGTTTCTCCGATCGAGATACATTTTGAACAGCACACTGTGCTGCAGCATACCAAGTGGTTGCTCATATACGTTCAGATGTACATACAGCTCCCATACACAATTGTGCACGATTTCATACAAATGATACACCAAAGAACCCAAGTCTGTTCGATTAACATATGTTTCAGAATTGTATGTGTATAGGTTGTTTTATAATTAGTTCAAATATCTATGTAGTCCACACATTTAATTTCGTAATTTCTTCAGGATATTGTACATATGAGCATCTCTTGTATTTACCCAAAGTGGTGAAGAGTATCATATAGTCGGCCCCGTCCGACTTTACTACTTTCCTTACTGGTTTTAAAGTTAATTATGATCACATTAATTAGACTATAGTTTTGTATTTCGCCACCAATCCTCATTTGCTTGGGATATTTTTCCAAATAAATCATTAATCACTCCCCTAAATAAAGATCGATTCCTTCCTAATTTTTTACATCCACAAGATCATGACTAAGTACCACCAGAGAAAAACTCTGAATGAGAATTCTCTAAAGAACTTAGAAGTTCTTGTGGTCGAACTTTGTGGAGAATCAGCAATGGTGATGAAATTTGCCACAAGTCATTCTTTTGCGCCAAGGACAAACCCTAACAAAATCGGATAAAAAAGGTCCACTTTTCAATTTTTTAATGTTTTAGTTGCATGTTCCTATCGAAGTGGCTGCAATTTGACATTCCGGGAGAAATATCTTTGCAGACAATTTTCGATATATAGGGTGATTTGTTAGCTATTAAGTTTTAGGCGCATTTCACATTTATTGGTGAATATAAAACTTCTTTAATTCCCAGCAATAGTCCAGCTTTACTTGTTTAGGTTTTTATTAAAAAAAATATCAAATTATCAAAAATAATAAAAAAAAGTGTCAATCGGTGTTGCCGACAGATATATACCTTCAGCCTATGGTTTGCGGAGGTCTTCGGAATTACACACTTATTTTATTAATCGCTTTTTATAAGATTTATTTTTATCAAAGATTTTTCTGATTTAATGTTGATCAAATCGGTTATTCAATTTGCTTCAATGTAATAAAATTTACAAGTTTATAAAATATTGACCCTTTCTGGGGGATGACTTTATTCAGGCTTTGTGAAGATAATATAATCGCGTAATTTTAATATTTATAAATCCAATAAATATTCACATTTTAATATTAAATTTTTCATAGTTTGTAAAAGTTTTGGTTCAAATAGGAAAGTCCGTTCGCATGATATTATAAAATTAATTTGTTGCTTATGATATTATAAAATTAATTTGTTTGACCATTTTGTGTGGGAGATACCAGAAGGAGTGAACACAGATGCCCCATCTTGAGCTAAGTTTGGACGAAATATTAAAATGTACAAAGTTTAGATGAAATCGATTACTCCTCTCGAGAATTATCGTGTGCACCAGCCGGTCAGACAGGCAGATAGACGGACGGGCGGGCATTTGTAAATCGACTCCAAATTTCTGAAACGGATTTGGTCTAAAGAAACATGGTGTCTAAAACCAATATTTCGATAAGGCACCGTATCAATGTTAGCCATAAGGCTGAGGGTCTAAACATTATCAATGCATGGTAAGATGTAGAATATAATACCTCCATGGTATTTTGTAAAATACTTCTATGTATAGATTTGAATCTTTTAAGAAAACTTGCCGTCACTACTAACTGCAAAAAAGTATTTTTGGAGTTCAGTAGTTTTTAAAGGTCCTTGGAACTGAACTTATTATCCAGCTAAGTTCAACTTCTTAGTATTGCCATTAGATCAGTTGGGCGACACATATGAAACTGGAACGATTTAATTTGTCATCGGGTTTTTTATATCCCCCACCATAGTATGGAGGGTGTATTAATTTTGTTTTTCCGTTTGTAACTCATCGAAATAATCATTTCCGACCCTATAAAGTATATATATTCTTGAGCAGTGTAAAATTCTAAGACGATCTAAGTATGCCCGTCCGTAGTAATCACTCTAGCGTCTAAGCGAATTGAGATAAATCACCACAATTTAGCACAGAGTCCACGTTTAGGCATAGCTCCCATATAAGGATACCCCCCTATTTTCGGTATTTTGGGGTTCTTGAGCGCGTTATTCAACCAAATTCGATAAATTTGGTACATTGGGTTCTTATTGGGTCCCAAATTTCTCCACCAACAATTTTAAACATAGGTCCACTTTTTCTGGTAGTCCCTATATAACATACCCCTCAATTTTCAGTATTTTGGGGATTTTGATCACATTTTTCGACCGAATTGTCTGCAATTTAGTATTTTGAGTTCTTAACGTATAGCAAAGCTCTCAACTAAAAATTATAAATATAGGTAAATTTTTTCGGCTAGCCCCTATATAAGGTTACCCTCCAATTTCCGGTATATTGGGATTCTTGAGCGCGGTTTTCAACCGAATTCGATGTAATTTGGTATTTTGTAATCGTATATGGTCACAAGTCCCTCTACCAAAAATTATTAATATTTGTCCTCTTTTAGGGATGGTCCCCATATAACTGGTCCTCCATATACCTGTATTCAATCATAGTATGGTGGGATATCCTGTACTCGACATTGTCCGTTTATACAATTTATTTTCTGTTGTAATCAGTCTTCCTTTGGAGGATATCGCGATATATAAGGTTCTACAATGACTATATCGGCCCGCATTTGGGCTATTTAGCGTGAAAGAAGGTATTGAGATACAAAACTAAACCAGTAAGTAAAGTCGGATGGGGTCGACTATATAATACCGTTCACCACTAGGAGTGTATTAAACAGATGCATCCTAACAGACATCTCATTTTTGAAGGTCCATTAACATAATATTGGATCAACTAAAATATGTTATCTTTATCTAAAAATGGACCGACTTAGATCAATCCATTTCAAGCAAAAATTAATCGGACATCCGTTGAGCTATATCTGTACTTCTACAAAACGCAACTACGTCATTCTATGCTAAATTTAGTACGTTGTGCAAAAAAATGGTGCACCATTTGCTTACTAATTTCAGTATTTTTTGTTCCTATCGGTCATATTCAGATGTGGGAGCTATATCCACATCTGAACAGATTTCAAAAAAACTTTACGCACGTTATGTTACAGTAACATGAGCACGTTGTGCAATATGTTGTCCCAATCGGCTTAACTTTGTGTCTTTGGTGGACTATTTACCTAAAATCGGACGAAACTATTTCTGCACCTTCAAATATTCCACAAAAATCTCGCTCATAAGATTTTAGATAGGGTACACAAAAATGAGAAATCGACATTCGACTGTTTCATCGTCCGTTTTCTAATTTTATCCGAATAAATTTTTAATAAATTGGAAAATTATAAGTTGGCTTCGTCTAAAATATTTGATATACTTCTCAATTGTTCTATCTATTGATTTTTTCTAAAATAATTATAAAAAGCAAAATACTTTTTGTTGGTAAACATTTTTGGATTGATATAGATTTTGGCCGATATCTTCGAGACCAATAGGTCTTTCACAGTGATTCTTGCAGAAATAAGATCTAAATATGTCCACAAACATTTTCATATTTTCATGCATAATTAATTTCACATCTTTAGTACGCTGGCTTCAGGCGTATATATTGGATTTTTTTTTTTGAAATTTGTATTGAGGTATATAGAAAACTAGAAAAATGAAACGAAAAGGGAATGGAATGCCAAGATGTCAAAAATCATATTTTATATGGTATTTATATCCAAATTTGCTTATTATCGCCTCCACCATAAGGTTAGTCGTGGCTCTATGAATTAGTTCGGTTCCAGAGATCTATGTCGAATTGAGTTTTTGTAGTAGTATCAAAACAATATTATTATGATTATCAAACTAATATCTCCGCATATTCTTTACTCTAATATCCTACTATGCATTTAAAAATAATAGTTTCGATTGTACATTTATTAAATTTAATCACATTTCACAAAAAACATATTATTTAATATGTAAACAGACCTCAAAAAAGTAAGTACAAGTTTTACTGACCAAAAAAACAAATTGATTCTTGTGAAAATATACCAAGTTGTATTCTACCATTATCCTTTCACATGTCATTCCACCTTCTAACCATTAAAACTAATTAATAACCCAAATTCTAACTGCAGTGATTATATTTAGTTCATCTGCTAGGCACATGAGTACTCAAGTACAAACGAGAACATAATCTGTGTTTTGTTAATGTGCGGATTTTCATTCCGCACGGGACTCGAATTAAATCCGGCATATGCACACACAAGTTGAACTAGATTTTTTGGACACTCCCTCCTTCAGTATGCAGACACGGTGATTGTGGAATCCCCTGATTGGGCACACACAATACGAATTCAATAAAAATCAGATCATCTCCGATTAAATGGCCTGACCTGCTCTACTCTGCTTAAGTGCAATGCAATTTAAAGGATGTCCCATGTTTGGAAATTTAATCATGGGAATTTCCCAACCTAATTTGTAAAAAGGCGCAACATGTACGAAAACCCACAAGCGAGCATGCGCGGTATTTGGATTAACAACAGGTAGCGGGAAGATTAATGAAAGGAATGCACGGCGCGATGTTATACCTGTTCCTGTGGTGGTTAATGTGTGCGATCGGTGTCGTCGATGTTGGCACCTGCTGCCTGCGACGAAATCTGCATTTAGAGTATATATTTGTGTGTCACCGCGACTAAAGACAACATTAACCCATCAATTGTCATTGAGTACACAACCAAAACCAAATCACACAACAGTATGGCTGAAGTAATGCAACATCAAGTGGTAAGTTGAACAAATTCATGGATTACCTACGGAAAAAATGTTAATTATCACTTTCCCCCTTCCCTACTTTAGAACATTCGTAAACGCCGCATCTTGGAAGCTTTTAAAGAAGAAACAGAAAATGCGTCACCACCACAGCCAGTGGTTGCAGAAGAGAAGAATGAACTTGTCGGTCTAGATTTAACCACACCCCGCGACCAATCACCACCACCCCAACAAGAAGAGGTTATGCCCAAGCTAATTTCCACCGATAAGGATGAAGCCAAACTTATCGATATGAAACTTAAAGTTTTGGAAACCTGGGAACTTAGCAAACGCCGAGCCATTGAAAAAATGGTCAAGGATGTTGAAGATCTACAAGTTTTGGAAGAGAAAATTGAAAAACTGGAGGATATGTTGGATGATAAGAACATTGAAATCAATGAAGACGATTTCGAGGCTTTCTATCAGAAACAAATGGAAACTTATCCGATGATGGAACCCTTGGTTCCCCTTGAAGAGTTACAACCACAGACTCCCAAACGGGAGGAACAACAAAATAAGAGAGTCAAAATTTCAGCCACTTCAACACCCATTACCCGGAAACCTGAAAAGATAGAAAATACCGAAATCATCGATAAATTTGTAGCCAATGAAGATGGTATGGTGGTAATCGGTCCAAATGGTACAACAATTGCCAAGAGTGCACTGAGTGCCATCAACTGGTCCCTCTCAGGCGCAGCCTTGACACGTAAAATTCTTATGGAAGTTTTCGATAGAGAAACCCTGGCGTTCCACACACTAACGGGCAAACCATCTCCTGCTTTCATGGATTGTGATAAACCAATGAAAAATCAATTGGATACCCAAAAAGTAGCCGACATCATCCATTTGGTGACCCAACACACAAATCTAACGGCGAAAGAAGTGCGCAATGCCATCACCACCAAATGTGCCGACGAGAATAAAATGTATCGTCAAAGAGAAAAGAAACGTTTAAATGCTGCCCTTAAACTTCAGCAGCAGCAACAACAGCAACATCAGTCACAGGATCTACAACAATCGAATTAGTTAGGTGACATTCCGAAAATGTCTCATAATTTGTAAATATTTTAAATTTATTTTAATTGTTATATATGTTTTGTGTCTTAGTAGTTTTTTTTCAATTCTTTAAAAAAATGCAATTGTGAATTGAGTCAATAGAAATAAGATTTCTAATATTTGTAAATAATATTGTTTCAACTAAAAATTCCTTTCAACCAGTGTCCTGATTAATGAGATTAATAAATAAACAAAAATAACATTTAATTCGAAATTATGGTATTTTACTTATTAAGAAATAATATATAATATAATGTGTTAGGAATATTATTTAATCAGGGATCGCCTTCGAAGTAGTTTTACTTCGAAATATCGTGTTCTCAGAGTGTACAAATTTTATATAGACCCTGTTCCATGACAAGTATTTGTTATTCGATGTGTCTGTAATTTAGAATTATAAGTTGCTTGCAACAAAAGCCCCGTCTCATTTTAGATATTTTGAAGGTTGCAGCTACATTTTAAGCCATACAGGCTGTAATTTACTGGTTTAGTTTTCAAAGGAGAAAATTTTCAATATTGGCGTGCTCGTAGAAACCTCGCGATATTTTCGTTCACTGGTGTAATAATGGTAAAACTAAACAATATCTAAATACGGAAACCCTATAACAGTTTTAGTATAAGTCCGAAGTTATTTAGGATACTGTGGGAACTTATCCCAAACACATGCCTCTTTAATAGTTGAAAAAGGTTTGCAAAATTCAATTTAAAACCAGTGAGCGGAGCAGTATAGTCGGACGGGACCGACCATATGAAACCCTACACAATTTCCACCAAAATCTAATTTCTGGTGTTCTATACTCTGAGCCTGGGCAAAATTTCCAGATATTTGCACTCTCTTGACTCCACGTTCTAACCCTGGCATATTTTTCCAAATCTTGTTTTCCCGAGTTGAATATTTAACCATTAAAATAAAAATATGGTCACTTTAGGTTGTAGTTGATTTGACCTTCTTAATATTGACCGATCATCATCTAAACAGCCGTTCTATGTAATTGTTCAGATCCCCTTCACCGTGTAAAATATGTGGTTTTCTGCATATAATAATAGCGTCTAAAGCCGAAATAAAGATTTCGGTTTATTGCATCCTAAGCACCACCTCAACATCCCGAAAATTATAGGCATCGTCATTGACCATAACCGGAACTTTATGTAAAATTTCAAATCGATCAGCGCGACATTTCCGCCCTCTAGTGGGGTAATAATAAACTAAACAATATCATAGCACATATACACCTTCAAATATTTTCGTATAACTCCCACATCCAAGCACATTCAACCATATAATTGATAACAATTTAATGGTCAACCACGCCTCTTGTATATACCATCAACTTCTCGGGTCTACGTCCTTCAGGAGTAAATATATTCGCCACAGAATACAAAATTTTTCATTTTTCACACAAAAGTCTGGGTCGATTTGACCCGCTAAATATTGACCGATCTTTATCAAAACAGTCATGGTTATTTTAGCCTCTGGAGCGATCAGAAAAACTGACAAAAATTAAGTATTTTATCCCCTAAATATTAACCGATCTTTACCAAAAGCAATAGGGGTTTTCATTGGGCGGAACTCATTCTACATGAAAAATTTCGTGAAGATTGGTCCATAACTGTGGCCTGTATCGTGTTTACAAATTATAATGGACAGGCGGACGGACACACCTGTCTAGAACGATTCAGCTGGTTGAGATATCGGTATACATAAAGGTGGGTCTATGACCAATATTTCGCGGCGTTACAAACTCTTGGGGCTGCATAGAACTATAATACCCTGACAACATAGTTGTGTAACGTATAATTAATATTTATAACCCCCACCATAGTAAGTTTTTTTTTTTGCCGTTTGTAATTCATCGAAATAATCATTTTCGAACCTATAAAGTATATATATGTACCGTAAACCTATATCTATAAAGTATATATATGTACCCCAAATGTACCGTATTTTGAGCTCGTGTTTGGTCGAATTCGTTGTAATTTGCATACTGAGTTCTTATTGGGTACCAAATCCCCACACTATATACTATCAGTATCGGTCAATTTTCCCCTTAGGCATACCTTTATATTTAGCCCTCATATAAAGGCATTCCTAAAATGTCGGTATTGTTGGGAGTTTAGGCACGTTTTCAACCGAAAGAGTTATAATTTGGGTTCTCATTTGATACGAAAGCTCTGTACTAAAAATGATCAACGTCGGTTAACTTTTTGGGTCCCCATATGACGGTTGTACCCCCGAAATTTCCGGATCTTGAATTTTTTGGTAGAATCTTTGCACATCTTAATAATTCTTCCAAACTTAGTTTAAGTTCGATGATGGGGGTTATCGGTCCACGCTTCTGCTACCTCCCCCAAGTTTGAAGATGGCATCCATTGGTCCACTCCTTCTGGTACCGCCCCCCCAAAGGGTCAAAATGTTTAATATTTATGAATCCAACATCAGGCGAATGGTATATCCGATTTGAACCAAATTTTGCAAAACCTCAAGTCCGAAGGTGGGACCCGTCTGTCCTCTCCTCTGGTACATCCTATAAAAAGGGTCAATCTATATATATATATATATATAAGAATTGCGTTATAAGTGACTAACTGATAAGGCGGGGTTTTTGGAAATTCGTACTAAAAGGTACTAAAAAGTACTAAAAACTGTATTACGCGGGAACGGTTAGATGTAGAAATCTGAGATTTGGTACGCAGCTTTGCGTACGATAAGAGAAGTGGTATGTGTGAAAAAAAATTGGAATTTAGTACTAAGAGGTACTAAAAAAGTGCTAAATATTATATTTAAATGGAAACAGTAGAGATACTTATCTTAAAATTGATATGTAGCTTAAGCCATTACAAATAGAATGTTGTGCAAAAATATCTTTCGGAAATTAGTACTAAAAAGATAGAGATAGAAATCAGGAACTTTATATCACGAATTCTATGTCACGCACTGTTACAGCGTGCGAAATATAATCGTTTGTTTAGTTAAGAAAAATTTGTTTTCGAAACTTCTTTTGCAATTTTTATACCCTGTGGTACACGGTATTATGTCATTGTGCATATTTTTGTAACAGGCAAAAGAAAACGAGATAGACACATGGTTCCTTTTGAGAATATGCATAGAATCACTTTCTGAGTCGATTTACGCATGTCCGTCTGTCCGTCCATGTATTTTTGTGAACAAAGTACAGGTCGCATTTATGATCCGATTTGGATGAAATTTGGCATAGGTCACTTGTTTGGCCCAAGGACGAACCCTATTGAAATTCGGTTCAGATTTAGATATAGCTCCCATATATATTTTCACCCGACTTAAGGTAAATTGAACACTAAAGTCCGTATATAAACATATTTCGATTTGCACGAAATTTGGCATAGAGTACTGAATTAGGTCCTGAATGATGTTTGCCTAGTTTCGAGAAAATCGGTTCAGATTTAGATATAGCTCCCATATAAAGTTTCGTCCGATTTAATATAAATGGTGCACCAAAGTCCCTATACATCTTTCGATTTGCATGAAATTTGGCATAGAGTACTGAATTAGGTCAAGAATAATGTGTGTTAAGTTTCATGAAAATCGGTTCCGATTTAGATATAGCTCCCATATATAGTTTTGTCCGATTTTATGAATATGGTACACCAAAGTCCTTATATATCTTTCGATTTGCACGAAATGTTGCATCGTGTACTGAATTGAGCCTAGAATGACGTGTGTCAAGTTTCGAGAAAATCGGGTCAGATTTATATATATCTCCCATATATATGCCCGTCCGATCTAAGGTAAATGGTGCTCCAAAGTCCCTATATATCTTTCGTTTTGCACGAAATTTGGCATAGGGTACTGAATTAGGTCCGGGATGATGTGTGCTAAGTTTCGTGAAAACCGACCGTTTTAATTTAAATTATGCACTAAAGACAGAAACAATTTATTTTTATTTATTATTTATTTAAGTTCGTTCAATTTCATTTCAATGTTCCTTTGAAAAGGCGAAGTCTATGGATAGGATACATATGTAGAATATACTCAAAGTGGTGAATGGTATTATATAGACGGCCCAGTCCGACTTTACTACTTTTTTTATACCCTTCACCACCCTGTGGTACAGGGTATTATGTCTTTGTGCATATGTTTGTAACAGGCAAAAGGAAACGAGATAGACACATGGTTACTTTTGAGAATATGCATAAAATCACTTTCTGAGTCGATTTATGCATGTCCGTCCGTCTGTCTGGCGATGTTAAATTGTAAACAAAGTACAGGTCGCATTTGTAAACGGTCCCTATATATCTTTCGATTTGCACGAAATTTGGTACAGCGTAATGAATTAGGTTTAGAATGATGTGTGCCAAGTTTCCTAGAAATCGGTTCAGATTTGAATATAGCTGCCATATATATTTCCGTCCGATTTAAGGTAAACCAAAGTCCCTGCAAATCTTTTGATTTGCACGAAATTTGGTACAGCGTAATGAATTAGGTCAAGAATGATGTGTGTTAAGTTTCGTGAAAATCGGTTCAGATTTGGATATAGTCCCCATATATATTTTCGTCCGATTTAAGATAAATAGTGTACCAAAGTCCCTATATATCTTTCGATTTGTTCAAAATTTGGCACAGCGTAATGAATTAGGTCAAGAATGATGTGTGTTAAGTTTCCTGAAAATCGGTTCAGATTTGGATATAGCTCCCATAGATATTTTCGTCCGATTTAGGTAAATGGTGTTCCAAAGTGTCTATATATACTTCGATTTGCACGAAATTTGGCATAGCGTACTGAATTAAGTCTAGAACGATGTGTGTTAAATTTTGTGAAAATCGGTTCAGATTTAGATATAGCTCCCATATATATTTTCGTCAGATTTTAGGTAAATAGTGCACCAAAGTCCCTTTATAAACTTAGATTTTCACAAAATTTGGCTTAGCGTACTAAATTGAGTCTAGAATGATGAGTGGTGAGTTTCGGGAAAATCGGTCGAGATTTCGATATAGCTCCCATATATATGTTCGTCCGATTTTATGTAAATGATGCACCAACGTCCCTATATATCCTTCGATTTGCACGAAATTTGGCACAGCGTACTGAATTAAGTCTAAAACGATGTGTGTTAAATTTCGTGGAAATCGGTTCAGATTTAGATATAGCTCCCATATATATTTTCGTCCGATTTTCGGAAAAATGTGCACCAAAGTCCCTTTGTATCATTCCACTTGCACGAAATTTCGCATACATAAATTTTTCACATGTTACGCAGACGGTTCGAATGAAATTAAAGCTAGGATAGCTTAAACAAAAGCCTTTGATAATAATTAAAAACTCAGTTAGGGGTTTTTATCTACAATCATAAGCTTTCAGATTTTGGCGGTGCGGACTGATTTAAGATTTTGAAGTGGAAAAAAGTGTCACAATATAATCGATTTTTTTTTTGTGTACGATTTTCCTAAAAATTATTTTCCTAGGTCCACTAATTTTGCTAATTTTCGAGCGATGTCAATAAAAGTCAGATATGTACTCCTTCTAATTGGGTTGGCATTTTGAGATTTGAATCTCCCAGTTCAACAATCATGCCCTCCATCGAAACGAAGGTTTTTTTTAATTAAAACCAGTAGGGAAAGTAGTAAAGTTGGACAGGGCCGACTTCAACATATTCGGTATATTCTACGTAAGCATTCTAACAATAAAATTGAACGAATTTAAATATGTGATCTTTATTTATAAGTGAACCAACTAACATCAATCCATACACATGTCTTTCTGCAACCTATGCTATATATGAAAGCTATGTCTGCATCTGCACCAATTTCAAACAAAAAGAACGCAATAACGTTATTCTAGTTTCAATTTGTGCAACATTTCGCGCCAATCGCACAACCATTAATATATGTGGGAGCTATATCAAAATCTAAACCGATTTCAAACGAAACTTTTCAGAGATTAATTATTTGTAAAAAATTGTGTGCCAATCGGAAAAATGTTGGTTCAATTTTGCACAATTTACATAAAATCGGACGAAAAAAGATGTGGGAGCTATATCTAAATCTGAATCGATTTTCACGAAACTTAGTACACATCCTTCTAGACTTAATACATGTCAAATTTCGTGCAAATCGAAGGGATTTTGGTACACCATTTACCTTAAATCGAACGAAAATCCCAGTTTCAATAGGGTTCGTCCTTGGACCAAATAAATGAGCCTTGGCAAATTTCATCAATTCGGACCTAAATGCGACCTGTATTTTGTTTACAAATTAACATAGACGGACCTGCATAAATCGACTCAGAAAGTGATTCTATTCATATTCTCAAATCATCTCGTTTCCTTTTGCCTGTTATAAACATATGTACAAAGATAATATCCTGTACCACAGTGTGGTGAAGGGTATAAAAACCTACAACAACATATTGTTGTTTCAAGTATATGAGAGCTACATCATAATCCGAAACGATTTGAAGTTATGTACTACAGATGAGCATTGAAATTTGACACATGCATTGCTACTACTCTCAGCATGTTTGGTCCACATTTTCGAAATTTTGAAGGTTTCAGGCACATTTACCTCCTCACAGGAAAGTGTAACGAGACTTATAACGGGCATTTCCGTTTCTATAAGGATCAAAACAATATTACAGTTTAATTTTAAATCTCAATATTACACTCACATATAGCGGTGCCGAATGATACTAGGTATTTAGAGGGACGTTTTCAAACCGGATTGCTTTAATTTGACAATTTTGAATTTCAAAGCTGACCCGTTCTTTAAGTATTTCAGAACCTAACGTCATTTAAGTAGTCGGCTTAATCCGTCTTTGTTCTTTCCTTACTGGTTCAATATTTTATATTTTGAGTCTAAAAATGTTGAAGGTGTTGAATTTGGAATTACGGGTTCCTAATGCGAAAAAGGGTAAATTCTATGCATTTTTAATACCCTAAAATGTTTCTGTAATTTGTAGGAAATTACACACTTTACACAACGTTTTCAATATAAATCAATGTTTGGATATAAAATCCATGTAAAATATATGACATATTAAGTATTTTAAAGTTAACCGCGCTTTATTAGCAACATTTTAAAGGTACCTGTCTATTTTAACAAACAATTTTTGATACATTTTTATATGGATGGGTCAATTGTCAGATTTATTGGATTTTGACGCACATATCAGATTTTGGTTTTAATCCATACTTATAAATAACGAAAAATTTACTTTTGGATAATTGTGTTGGGTTAGGTAGACAGGTATTATGTTCAAAAGGAGCAATCAAGAAAAACTGTCACACAATGATATTATTCATAATTTCTTTTAAGTTTAGAAATTCATCGATTGAAAATTATTTTATTATAATTTTAAGATATACATCTACTTATTGGTATATCGACCTAAAATAAAAATCAATCTAGAAGAACAAAAATTATTCATACATACCCAACATGTCTCTCCCCTTAAATATATCTTCGGGGTCGATTATGACTTTTTGTATGGTTTCATTTTTATTGCGTGGAGACCATAATCTTTTCAGGTAATTTTTATTGCTGGCTATTGTTTCGTTATAGGGCTTTAAACTCACAATATAATTTACAGGATTCCTAGAAAACAGAGGCAAAGTCCAATAAAAATGTAGCAAAATAACTAATTTAATTTAGATGTTTCAAATCATAAATGACATGCAGTAAATCATCTGGTTAAAGAGATTATATAATCCTAATTCTATTAGGATACAGATATTCTTAAATATTTTCACGAAAATATTGATTTTTATTATTCCAATTTACCTAAAAGTTTTATGTGGTCCAAGATTAGTTGGCGTTTTACTGGCTATTATCAAATTTTTGGAATATGAAAAAGGGTGGAACATTTTATATATGCCAAAAAATTTAATTTAGAACAGCAACAATTTTTCTCTGTTTTTTTATTTATATTTTGAAATGACTTAAAAAGGTGTTGTAGAATTGTTTTTCTGTTCAGAAATTATTCAGTGACACTTTGTCCCAATTTAGATTAGGCAAATTTTTGTTTGTTGGAATTGAAATGGGAAAAATTGAAATGGGAAAAATTGCTCGTACCGGCAATTTTCTGGCAATTCGTTCTGTGTATTTCGTATTGCAGTGTCAGTAAAAGAAAACCAGACCCCCCTAATGTTGACGACCCCCGCAAACGTATAAAGGACCAAGATCTTCGAATCTGCACTTGGAATGTGCGCACGTTGTACAGAACAGGCACAATGTTTGCTTTGGCGGATGTACTCAAGAAGTACAAAACCGATATTATTGCCTTACAGGAAATTCGATGGAAAGGGACTGGCGTAAATAAATCAGTATTATAGCTGCCATGAAACGAGACATAAATTTGGCTGCGGTTTTATGGTAACGGGAGAATTGCTATAATCTGTATAAAAGCGAAGTTCTTCTACATCAGTCTCATTTACGCCCATGCTCCGACCGAATATAAAGATGAACAGACCAAGGACATATTTTACAAGCGTCTAGAAACAGCGTATGACTGTTGCCCTGGCCATGACATTAAAATTCTGCTAGGAGATTTTAATGCAAAAATCGGAAGGGAAAATATCTTTGGCCCCACCGTCGGAAAACTCAACCTTCATGAAGAAACGTCCGACAACGGCATGAGGTTGATTGACTTCGCGGCAGGTAGTTAGCAGCACCAGATTTAAAAATATCGATATACACAAGGCCACTTGGATTTCTCCCGATCGAACAACGAGAAATCAAGTCGATCATGTTGAGATAGACGGAAGGCATTGATCCAGTGTTTTAGACGTCCGATCGATCCGGGGAGCGAATATCGATTCGGATCATTATAGCAGCAAAGTGCGATCTAATGTACCACGGAAATTTGACGTCGAAAAGCTGCAAACACAACAGATAGCAGAAGTCTACTCCGCTCAACTTACCCATCTGCTTGGAGAAAGCACTTCTTGTCCCGATAATAGTATAGAAGCACAATGGCAGAGAATTGCCCACTCCCTAAAAAACTGCAGCAAAAGCAAAACTTGGTTACCAAAGACCACCATCAAGAAATCCGTGGTACGATCAGGAGTGTCGTAATGCTACTGATATGAAAAAAAAAAAAAACGCAGCGTATAGGGCAACCCTGCGGACAGTAGCAACACGTAAAGCGATGGAAAACTATCGGGAGAAAAGGAGAAACGTATTTTCAGAAAAAAGAAGAAAGAGCAAGAAAAACGTGAGCGTGAGCAAATCGAAATGTACAGGAGTCAGATTGAAGTCCAAAAATTAACGGGTAAAACACCAAACCGAAGGCTTTGGTGCAGGCACATCCTCCTGTAGAGATAAAGAAGGAAACCTGGTGACAGATAGCGTGCTGAGGATATGGAAGGAGCATTTTTAAAAACTTCTGGTATCAAATAGTAGCAGTGAAGTGGATACCCCAGAACCAATAATAGATGACGTTATAGAGCCAACGTGAAGTCAGAATAGCAATCAATCGGCTGAAGAATAATAAAACAGCAGGTGCCGATGGGTTACAAGCCGAACTATTCAAGACTGGTGGTCAGATGCTGGTAAGGAGCATGGACTAGCTGATTAGTACAATTTGACTAGAAGAATACATGTCCAATAATTGGAATCTCTGCATCCTGTGTCCCGTGCACAAACAAGGACGATATGTGCCAACTATAGAGGAATAAGTCTCCTTCCCATCGCATATAAAGTGTTATCCAGCGTACTGTGTGAACGACTGAAGTCAATGGTCAATGACATTATTGGACCATACCAATGTGGACCTGGCAAATCCACCATTGACCAGATTTTCACTCTGCGCCAAATCCTGAAAAAAAAAACCACGAAAACACATCGACACATTCCACCTATTCGTCGACTATAAAGCCGCATTCGACAGCTCTATCCGTTCATAGGTGTCTGGGTATGGCATTCCTGCAAAATTAATTCGGCTATGCAGGATAAATTTAACAGTCAAAAGATCAGGAGTTAAAGTCGGAAAGGACCTCTCGGAGCCCTTTAATACCGAACGAGGATTCAGACAAGGTGATAGTTTGTCGTGTGACGTTTTTAACATCCCACTGGAAAAGGTCATACGAGAGGCAGAAGTGAATAGAAATGGCACTCTGCACACCAAACAACACATGTTACTCGCCTACGCCGATGACATCGACATAATGGGTCGAACATTGAGAGCGGTAACAGCCACCTTTGAAACAATTGAGAAGGAGTCTGCCAAAGTGGGTCTGGCAGTAAACGGCGAGAAGACCAAGCTGATGGTATCAACGCGCAAGACGTCCAGTAGACTCGGACCAACTGTGAAACTTGAGAACTACAGCTTCGAGGTAGTCAAAGATTTTATATACTTTGGTACCGCCATAAATAAAACGAATGACATCAGTTTTGAAATTCGGATAAGGATAGTGATGGTCAACCGATGCTACTATGGTCTGAGTAAACCACTCAAAAGCAAGACCACCTCCCGCCAGACCAAACTCACACTCTACAAGACGCTGATACTACCCGTGCTTGGACTGTTTGAGAGAAAAATTCTCCGACCGATCTGCGTTGACAGTGAATATCGAATAAACCATGAGTTGTACCAGCTATTCTGGGACATCGACATTGTTAGACGTTAGACGCAGCGACTGCGTTAGCTAGGTCATGTTGTGAGAATGGATGAAGGTGCCCCAGCCCAGAACGTATATAAAAGCGAACCAGCTGATGGTTCACGCAGAAGGGGAGCCCACGAATACGATGAAAAGATCAAGTCGAAGACAACATTGACGAAAATGGTCTTTCAATTGGAAAAACCTCGCAAAAGATCGACGTGCCTGGAAATCTTTTCTAAGCTCGGCTTATGGAACGAATGTTCTGTCACAAGCCAGCTAATTAAGTAAGTACTACCAGTCCAGAACATTTTGTAAAGTAAGTTTGCCTAATCTAAATCAGGAATTTTACTGTGTTCTAGAACCAGGGAAAATCTACTGATATCCAAGGAGTATTTAATAAGGTGTATGCATCAGCTACAAGCTGGCAATTATTTTATGTTGTGAAGAAACAAAAACAAATAAATATAGTTTGAAAAAATTCGTTCAATTAAAGAAAAATTATATCGTAAATAAAAAACAAATGCCCGTAAAAATGTCCATCCTGGTCGGAAACGCCATTATTTTTATATTGCCGCCGATTTCCTGATAACAACCACACATATTTTTCAAGAAGGTCTCTACTACCCGAAAATCGGCTTCCAAAGCTGTCCTCCAAATATAAAATTGAGGTGATTGTCCGGATCTTGCGGACAACTCCACTCGGAACCTACCCATCTAAATATAAAATTAAGGTGGTTGGCCGGATCTCGGCAAACATCTTCACCATCGACAGATTCTAATGAAAGATATTCAACTGAAATTCTTATACAATCAAAATTACTTCTACATATTGCTTTCTAAACCTGAAGAAATAGAAGTGGGAGGCAAACCTTCGCTGCAATTTAAAAATTTCGCCTTCGCAACAAATCTCTTTTTATACCCTTCAAGACACTGTGGTACAGGGTATTATGTCTTTATGCATATGTTTGTAACAGACAAAAGGATACGAGATAGACACATGGTTCCTTTTGAGAATATGCATAGAATCACTTTTTAAGTCGATTTATGTGTGTCCGTCCGTCTGTTGGTGTTAAATTGTAAACAAAGTACAGGTCGTATTTTTGATTCGAATTGGATGAAATTTGGCACAGCTCATTTATTTGGCCCCAAGGACGAACCCTCTTGAAATTGGGAAAAATCGGTTCAGATTTAGATATAGCTCCTATATATATTTTAGTCCGATTTTATGTAAATGGTGCACCAAAGTCCCTATATATAATTCGATTTGCACGAAATTTGGCATAGCGTATTGAATTCAGTCTAGAAAGATGTGTGTTAAATTCGGTTCAGATTTAGATATAGCTCCCATATGTATTTTCGTCCGTTTTTAGGTAAATAGTCCATCCAAGTCCCAATATATCCTTTTGCGCGAAATTTGGATTTATAAGTAAATGGAGAACTTAAAATGTGGCCGAATACACAAAACATACTGAAATAAGTGTAACCTAACATTTGACAAGTCTCCATGAAATCGGTTTAGATTTCGATATATTGCTTTAAATTTATTTACATAATTTTGTTCCATTGTAAGAAGCAACTCTATATCTGACCAAAATTTAGTATAGGTTGCAGAATTACATGTTTAAAAAAAAAAAATTTCCCACAAATTCCAAAATTCATGCTATAGCCCAAGAACAAAATATATTCTGTTGTAAGTATTTGGAATAATCCACGACAAGTCTTTACATTTGGTTCTTTGGGAAGCTAAGAAATGATCCCTTCCCATTAATAAAATCTTTGTTCCAAAAACTATTCATCTTCGCATTTGTTTATAAAGTTTTAAAATTTAAAAAATATTTCAAAAATGTGTTTCACAATTAGATTCAAAAACAAAGAAGTAAAGAACTTTGAAACCATATGATTGTCACTTAAACGGCATGTACATTAGAACTTTTAACCGGGTTAACCTACTTTATGAGGATTTATATGACATATATGCAAAGGAATTGGCAATTGAAACCCACTGGTTAACGAAATTAAATGTAAACGTACTATTACACCTTATTTAATACACCTTAGTTCCGTTCCAGAACATAAAAGTATCTACTAATTTTACAAGTTTTGCAACTTTTTAGTCGAAAACCGTTCCTCTACCCACAAAACTAGTAAAACTTTGAACCAAATTTAAGAGAACAAAAAACAAAATGGCGTTCTCTTTGTAAACTTTTTTCTCGAGAAATTTGAAAGAGTAAAAATGGTAAAAAGGAATGCCAAATTCTGATTGGCAGTTATGTTGATTTTGAAGTATTGCAATCTAATTTTGGCATATTTACTAGATTTGCGTTCCCGAACTTTTCAAATTATTTTGTACTATGAGCGATTTTGAAATGTTTCCCTTTTACTAGCTTTACTATTAAAAAAAGTACTGGAACAGACTTGGTCTGTTCCCGTACTACAAGAATCTACTATTTTTTAATACGATAACAAATTTTCCATTATGATATCGAAGAAAATAGTAAAATCTAGTAGATTTTGCAGTACGGGAACAGAACAAATACTTGCTGGTATCGAATTATGTTTCGATTTTTCGTTATAATTGGTCTGTTCCCGTACTGCAAGAATCAACAACTTTTTACTACGATAAACCAATCCTTCATGATATCGAAAAAATAGTAAAATCTAGTAGACAAAAATGTCTGTTCTAGTAGATTCCTACAGTATGGGATAATACTAATAAAATTTTAAGATTTTGCCCAAAATCGAAAAAAATAATTTTTGGTAAATTTCATTGACTGTTTGCAAAGACATAAAAGTATAAAACTACGACAATTCATACGACGACAAATTCCAACAAATGACTTTTTCTCAAAGCGAACAATGACGAACGTTTTAAGCGATATATCGCAAGCAGAGAACTTCAAGAAGCCACAGACAAACGTAAGCCACATAGATAAACAATGTGTTTTGGGTGTCAAACCTTTTGGGTGCATGTATTTTTTTATACTCGAGTATTTTTTCACACTCTAACAACAATTGTTTGATCTTATCCCAGCCAACGTTTTTCGCAAATTTTGATCACATTCGAGTTTTTTTTAATACTGCTGGAAGATTAAAATGCTCGTATATGCGATCGTAATTGACTCAATCGTCGGGAGAAAATTGAGACACGGCGCGACTCCTCTATACCAATCACATATGAGTCTTCCTCAGCATTAGATTCGAGTTATTTTTAACCTTTTTCTATATTTTTAAGGGTCTTTCTCGAATCACGTTTTGAACACTTCTTACCCATTTTTTATTAATTTGTGACTCTATTTCTAGTCTTTTTAAAGTTATTTTTTAATCTATTACTAGTCCTAACTGCGTCATTTATGAGTATTTTTATAGTCGAATGTAACACGTATATATTTATTCAGGAGTTTTTTGATCCATTTATGTTTAAAATTCGAATCGTTTATCAATTATATATAAGTTTTTACGATTTTACAATTTACGTAAATAAAAAGAAATATATTTGGTATGTTCCCGTTTTTACTATTTTCTCGTTTTTACATAAAGAAAAATTCGTTATCGTAGTAAAGAGTAGTAGATTCTTGCAGTACGGATACAGACCAATTAAGTAACGATTTTAAACTATTTTAATGTTGATTTATGATAATTAAATATATGAAATATATTATTAATAATAATACATATAAAAATAATTTAGAAAATGTTTTTGAGGAATACTGTTCACTTCTTTATACTTAAGATGACAAATATCTGAAACGAAATATAGTTTTCGTCTTAATAAAAACCTTATATGTTTTAAAAATGTGAACTTACTTTTGATTGCCGTTACGATTAAGCATTTTTCAGCGCTAGGCTTAAGGCAGGTTCCCTTCCAGCTGTTTTGCGTAGCTAAGTCATCTGTGAACAACTTCCGAACTGCAGCTCTAATAAATTAAGCAGGTCCATCGCCAACGCTTTTTGCAATAACATCTTTCTGGAAATATATTTTAATGAATTGCGATAGTTTAATTAAATTAGTTGATAAGTTATCAAATCACATTAACTTACCTTTCAATATTTTTGATTCACTTCACTAAAAATTGTAGAGTTGGGTAGTTCCGAAACGAACTAGTTCATTGGAACTATTCCGAGAAAGGAACGATCGGAACTAGTTCCAACTCTTTAATTAATATAGTTCATTTTTCTGATCTCGTTCCTTTTTTGATATCGTTCCATTTTGATCTCGTTCTTTTTTCTGATTCCAATATTCTTCATTCATTATTGTGTAAATAGTTACATTTATTATAGCCTCCACCATAGTATGGAGGGTATATTAATTTTGTCACTCCGTTTGTATCTTATAGAAATATTCATTTCCGACCCTAGACGATCTAGCAATGTCCGTCCGTCTGTTGTAATCATCACGCTATCTTCTGAAGAAATTGAGATAGGGTGCTGAAATTTGTCATAGGTTTTTCTTTTGTCTGCAGGCAGGTCAAGCTCGATGATGGTCCACGTTTGGCATAGCTCCCATATAACAGTACCTCCCAATTTTCGGTATTTTGGGGTTCTTGAGCGCGTTTTTCAACCGAATTCGCTGAAATTTGATACAATGCGTTCTTATTAGATACCAAATGTGTCCACAAAAAATTAGCCCCAATATAACGGTACCTCCTAATTTTCAGTATTTTGGGGGTTTTTATCGTATTTTTCAACCGAATTGGCTGTAGTTCAGTATTCTGAGTTCTTAATACGTACCAAATCTCTCCCTAAAAAATTATGAATATAGGTCAATTTTTCCGGATAGTCCCTATATAATGGTACGCCCAATTTTCGATATTTTAGGGTTCTTGAGCGCGTTTCGAATTGGCTGCAATTTGGTATTTTGTAGTCGTATATGGTAACAAATCTCCCCACCAAAAATTATTAATATTAAAATAGTTATATAATTTGTTCCGCGTTTAGGGTTTGGTTCTAAGACTCTGTTGTAATCATTTCACCTGCGGAGGATATCGAGATAAAAAAATAAAAAAAAAAATGAACTATATGTGAACTATGACCGGCATTTAGGCCTAGTCCTTGTTTGGGAGGTACCAGAAGGAGTGGACCGATATTCTGCATCTGCGAACTTGAACTAAGTTTGAAAGAAATAATAAGATGGGCAAAGTTTGGACATAATCAAATTTTCCTGAAACAAATTTGTTCCAAAGAAACATGGGGTCTAGAACCAATATTTTGATGAGGCACATTTTCACAGTGTCAAAGTGTATACACCCTCATTAGCCATAATGCTGAAGGTTTAATTATCCACCAAAAATTTCTGAAATTGTTATTATGGTTTTATAATTTTATATAATTATATAAAAGTAGGAAAGTCGGTATAGGTCCACTTTTTTGTATTTTTGGTATATTTTCATTTCAAGTGTCAGTATATCTATGGTTGAGGGTATCCAATGTTCGGCCCGGCCGTACTCAACGCCTTTTCACTAGTTTTTTATTATTATTTTTATTAAGTCTATAGATTACAAACATCCTTACCGACTAAACTAAAAACTACATGTATTTACAAAACTTAATTTTTATATTAGGTATTTAAATGTAATAATATATCAGAAAAATAGAAAATATTGTATAATTTATTAAATTCAACAAAAAGAAGGGGATCATTGTTTGCATAATTAGAAGAAAAATGTTTGTTTTGTAGTAGCTGATAGTTTCGAGATGACTGCAAAGGGACATTTATAAGAAGTATGTCATGGCATAATTACAAAAGGTAGTCTCATTTGAGAATTTTATGATGGCATCTCTTTTTAATTTGGAACTCAATTATCAATTTTAAATAATATGAAAAATAAATTCCATAAAATTGTATGTATGTCGATTGGCATATTCCCAATAAATCAAACGAAATATATTTTCTAACAACGTTACCTAAAATCCGACGGGGCGTACAAAAATATTCAACTTCCCCAGTATGGCAAAATGTTGTGTACGGCCGTATTACCCAAATACGTCGAATCCATATCTTCAAGCAAATAATACAAACCGCAAAACAAAATTGAAAATTTATTAAATTAATCCACATATTTTTAGTTTCCATTCGAAATTTCGAATTTCCAGAATGTTTTGTTTTTGTTTTCAACAAGAGAAAAAAATTAAAAATACGTTCTGTCAAAGTTTAAATTGTTCAACTTGAAATTTTGTACGTTCGGCGTATTTCGGTAACATTCATATAAATACATGTGTTCTACCTTTGTGGTGAAAAACGTCGAACGAGCTAGTTGAATTTTAGGTAAGGCTGTAAAGCTCAACATTGCTCTCAAGACTTAACCATTGTTGTTACCTCATATTTTTATAAGTTTTAGAGGTAAGAAGCAAATTTTGTACTGAGGAGAGGAGGAGAGATTTAAAACCATGAGGCGTAGCTTCTGTAACATTATCATATGGTTCACTTTGCGAATGCCTTACTAAAATCGGTATAAATGCAATCAGTCTAACTACGATTTAAGAATCATTCATTGACAATCATTCTCAGTTCCAGAAGGTTTGTAATTGTTGGTCGATTCTTTAGTAATCCATGCTTGTATCATGGCTTAATTACAGAAGGTAGTCTCATTTGAGAATTAATGATGGCAACCCTTTTAATTTGGAATTCATTTATCAAATTTAAATAATATGAAAAATAAATTGCATACAATTTTATGCATGTCGATTGGCATATTTTCAATAAATCAAACGAAATATATTTTTTAAAGCTGAACATTGCTCTCAAGAGCATTGTTACCTCTTATATTTATATGTTTTAAAAGCAGGGAACTTCAAAATATATATAAATATACATTATATATCTATTTCTGCCACTGAAAACATGATATGTGTACATTTCGAAGGAAGATATTTTCATTTAAATTTTGAAAGCTGAATACTGTCAAAAACAAATTTATGAAAAAATTGGAAACATATTACTGCGTGATACTACCTTGCATAGTTATGCCATGGTTGATATTTTGACAACATTGAAGTAACCTGGAAGGATAACGAATCTGTTACGACCTTTTCAAAAAGTTAGTTTGATACATCTGTTGTACTACCGGATTTAAATAATGGAATAATAAATGACTCCTTCCACATAATATGGAAAAACCCATGTTTTTACAGATTTATTAAACATTAAGTAAAGTGGGAATGCAAGATTATCAGCACAATGCTTTAATATCCATGCAGGAACTCCATCCGGACCAGGCGTAGTAATATTTTTTTTTAATTTTTAAATTATTTAAAATGGTCAAAACATTTAATGAAGGAGTATTTATTGAACAAAACTCAGTAGTTATGTAAGGATAACAAATGATGGTTATTTGGAATAATTAGCGAAGTCAGAGAGCGTACCACTTTTTTGAGTTTTTTCTATAACTTGTTCTTTTTGTTTTTTAATTTTGACAATGTAACTGAATTCCACGGGAGACCATTTTATCCGTAATTTTAGTTTTAGGAACAGCTTTATAAATCCATTTTCTAGGGTGGAATAAAACATATTTAACATTTCATCTAAGGAGTCTAGTGATTGAGGTTGTGTCCAGTCAATAGAACTCTAGAAGGAATTTAAATTAGAGTAGTTTGTACGAGAGAAACAGTACAGTAGATATCGGATATAAGAAAGATTATCAAAAACACCGAGCCTTTTTACATGTTCTCAGTGTAGAAATTGCTTCATATAAGAAAAACGCCACTGCTGGCAAAGGTATTTGAAAACGTTTCATATATGAAAATATTTAAGATTGTTGGCTACACTGAATATATTTAAACATTGTTACTCAAACTATGAACTGATTTTAATTTTGTTATTTTTGTTTATTTAAATTTTTAGTTTTTAAGATACTGAATGTTTTCTTGCCAAAATGTGACATAATTTCGTAACTTTGTACTTTTATATACGGAATTGTTTTATTTAATAAAATATTGTTCTTTAAAACATGATTTTCATTGTTTTACTTTAATTTAGTTTTTGCAAAATAGGCTGAATCGCAGTTCGTATAAGAAATATATGTTCGTATAAGAAATATATATTTTTATATGCGTATGTACAATTATAAGAAACAACTTTCTTATATCTGATAATTCCATATAAGAAAAAACGCATATAAGAAAGAAATCTCTGACTTTTTTGAGTTTCTTATATCCGATATCTACTGTATATAGTTTTCTTTATCTGTTCAGCTGAAGATTTTGTGGAATGAGTTGACAAAGGATACTTCAACTTAACTGTCGGATGATATTTATCTTCAGGGTGTACAAAATGGTATGACAAGGACAAAGCAATATATCACGAGGACGACTCACAAATATAAGGACGAGTAGTTTGGTTGACACGATCACAGCTAGTAATTGGCAGTAACTCATAAGTATTCCAAGACCATTTAATGTTAAGTAAATTAAAATAGCTCAGCGCTATACATATATCATTCTTTAGCTGATTGACATAAATCAAGAATGAAAGACGTATGCTTAAGGTATATATCAACACTTGAATTAGGTGGTATATATGAGCACGTCATATACAACGTTATATTACCCCAATCTAAACAGCTATAATTTCAATATCAAGAGATACGGGAAAGTTTATCTCTTCTGTAGGAAATTTTGAAGCAACAGCTATTTGAAACTGATTACAAAGTATCATATATGTTGCTATGAAGCCAAGTTTCTGTGAATGTAATTACATCAAAATTAAAATCAAAACTATCTACAAATTATGCTGTCAATTTGGTTCAATCCTCTTATAATCCGGCTTGCAACATTAATAGTATCGACAGCAGGCTTCGTATTTAGTTTTTGAATTGGTGTTTGGTTACTTATTCATGAATGATGGCTTTGGACGGCCAAAACTTTTGATTTACTAAAATTTCGAAAATATTCTCGGGAACAATTATCATAAACAACGCTTTACTACGTTGTTCTGCATACCTGAATTTAAAGTCTTTAATTTCAATACCGGAGTCTAACTTATTTTTAATGTAGCCATTAATATCATCTTCCCAAGTTTCTGCTGCAAAACGAGCAGCAAATACAGTTTTCTTTGGTTCAACAACTCTTAAATTTGGTATCGGATTTTTGGGATAGTTAATAAATGTGGTGATCTTAGTGAATTTACCAGCGAATAAAATTGTTTCTATCCTGAGCGTGTAGCTTCATCCATTAATTTTTCCGTATTGTTGTCTTTAGTAGCAGATGTTACATTCGTTTGGCTATCTTGTTTTATAATTTCTGGTATTGGTAGGACATTTTTAGGACATACAGTAGTCTTTCGCAGGAAATCAGTCGGAGATTGGACAAATTGATCCAATGATGAAAAATTTTCAAAAAAGTTTTTTATATTTCGTAGACCATTCCGTTAGGGTATTAGAAATTATTTACGAGTGTTTTTGAAAAACGTATTAAACTCCACATCATACGCTCTACAATTAACGCAGCACCAGCGCAGTTCCTTATATTCCTTTAGATTATCTGCTGTACGAGCGACGAGTATTCTATACAGTTAATATGGTAAGAATCAAGGCATAACAAGCAAGGCACCATAGCACCATTTGAAAAAGCGTTTTTGCAATTTATAAATGAGCAGCTTATTTTGAACAACTATATTTCTTATAACGGTTATGTTTGTATATACGCAAACCGAGTTAGCCAAATTGAAAGTTTTTAGCACGTTTCGAAACCAAAGTTCAGATTAATGTTGACAGGTGTTGATCAATGTCCTACAACTTTAACCCGATAAATATACAGAGGGCACATTATGACAGTTGATCAGAGTTGATAGTAAGGAATAGTCAGAAATATTTAAAAATATTATATATTCTTGAAAATAGCTGTATATGGTGATAATATTGAAACAAATGACTACATTAATTATATTTTATACAAGTATACAAAACATTCGTCACAATTCGTCCACATCGATTGAGTTTTTATTCGACAACTAGCTGACAGAGACACTGTGTTATGTTACAGTTTGTTAATCAATTTAAAGCATTCTCATACACTATATTTTTTGTTTAGCGGCGTGTAAACAAAATAAGAAGACAGTCTTCCGACTCGCGACTTATGTATAATTGTCTATGAGCGAAACAGGCAAATTCAAAATTGATTCCACAAACTGTCATTGGAAAGGCCAGACGTACTGGAAATTGTAAGCGTTTACAGTAGAATGGTAAATCCGTTGGAATCACCGGTATATGCAGGATCAAGACATTATTTCCTTTGTATTTCCCTTTTATGATTGCTGCTTCAAAAATATTATTCATCAGCTTTTTCGCAGATAGTCTTGATCCATTGCATATTCGAGGTTGATTAATGTTACACAACTCATCCTACTTTCAACTGAAAATTGTGAGGTGGTGACCCAGGCAATTCTAACGAATTTAAAAACTCCGTGGGATATTTGAATACGTCATCTCTTGGTTCATTACCGTGTCGATTGATTTGATGGAAACTAACTGTCCTGGAAGCAAATTCTGAATGATCTCATTGAAATCCGCGACATTTTTATTTTTCGCTGCCAACATTGCTCGTTCACCCAGCCAATTATGGTTTTTGAACCTTTGCGTTATATCTGGAAAAACACGCTGAATTAGCTCCCCTTTCGAATCTGTGATGTTACAGAAATCAGTGGGTTATGTGATAAATCTGGCCTAGGTATCCATTGCAACATTATTATTTACAATGTCTAACAACTGATCCGAAAACATATTTGCGGTCATTGTGCAAAAATACTCTCATGTTAGTTGTTAATTGGAGAGTATCTTTACGTAAGCCCACAAATTCTATGATTTTAGGAATCATTTAGTTCATCAGTAACAGTTGATCGGGGAATAACTGGATAAGTCTGACGAAAATCACCGGACAACAGAATGAAGGTCCACCAAAACTATGTGGGTTGTCAGGAAGATCTTTCAATGAACTGTCAAGTGTGTCCATTGACCTCTTAAGGACAATTGTGTCATCCCAATCAATAAATTTGCATACTTGTAGGATCTCGGTCATTGCTTAATTGTTTGCGATGCTGCAAATTTTGTATATTTAATGGTAATTTGAAAGCAGAAAGCCCGCCTTCTAACATATTTGTAGCTATTCTAGATGATACCAACTCTGGAGCAAAATCATTTCGCAATCTCATCCTCGCCAACAGCAATTTCCTTGATGCTACTGGAGGATAAACCAGATCCATTTTTATTTTTGTTGTTTATTTTATTGTGGAACATTTGTACAAACAGTTTCAGCTAATTCTTCAGTACCGTACTGCAACTCGTGGAACAGACTAAAAGATCTACACCTCAAAAGAAAAAAGATGAAATTTTCAAAGAGGACGGCAGAAATTTCATAGACGAGAAAGCCTCGAATGAAAAAGAAAAGTCCCCATCTAAAGAGTTTCCATCGACCTCAAAGAAAACTGCAAAGAAACGCAATAGTCGTAAAACCAAGGATAAAAAGAAGAAAAGAAACTCGTATATAAAAAAACAAACACTATCAGGACACAGCATCATCGAAAGATGAAGAAATTACTGTTGTCAATCAGGCCAACTGCTAGTCGAAAAAGAAACAAAAGTGCAAGCTAGACGC
Source organism: Musca vetustissima (assembly GCF_032173495.1). NCBI lineage: Eukaryota > Metazoa > Arthropoda > Insecta > Diptera > Muscidae > Musca > Musca vetustissima. The sequence goes on from NW_026887232.1 coordinate 45,165, forward strand.
AATACTAGACTTAAGTCGAAAGATAGCGTTATGACAACAGACGACTTGTATTCAATATTTACGCAGCTATTCGTACACAACAAGCGTGGCCGAACACGTTCTGGGCAAATAGATTCAAATGAAGCTATGGACAAATTTTCAAATTCATCAACTTCTACAGGGCCTCCCGGTAATCTAAATTCGAACAGAACGCTTAATCGTAGCAATAGCAGAATGAGCACATCAACCTCAAGTCATATTGAAAAGAACATTTCCAATACAACATCAGCTGGTCGCAAACGTAAATCTGAATTAACGGCATCACAGCAAATCGACGAAAAAAAAAACTGTTGAAACGAGTCAATTCTCAAGAGTCCACAACATCCTCAGCTACCTCTACGTCGTCAAATGTTTCTTAAAAACCCTTAATTTCCATAACAATGGTTGATCCTGAGCAATTCGAGAAATTTAAATCTAATTCAAATGGTTTATGGGCTGTGGCCAATGATCCCAAAGAAATTCAAATTTTTGTAATGGGAAATACATTCCGCACCTTTAAATTCCTATTGGCTATGGCGCGTGGAATACCCATTGTAACATCACAATGGCTCAGCGACATAAATGCAGCAAAATGTATTAAAAAAAATTCCTCCTTTAAGGGAATCAATTCTTGATTTTTTATTTTTAAGATTTTAAATGGGCTGGTAAATAAATACCAATGCTTGTTAAGATCAATGCTTGTGAAGATTTAACAACGTTACTTAAAATTCAACGAAGCGAACTAAACAAAATCGGGAAATAAAATTAAGAATTTATAAAATGTGTTCAAATATTTCATATTCTTATAGAAAAAAATTATATTTCTTTATGTTTTGTTTCTTTTTTCAACAAAAGAAAAAAAACAAATTTGAAAATTTGTACGTCGACGTATTTCGGTAACATTCATATAAATACATGTGTTCTACTTCTGTGGTGAAAATCGTCGAACGAGCTAGTTGAATTTTAGGTAAGACTGTAAAAAGGAAGAAAAATTAAACAACTAAAAACAGGCGGAACTTTGAAAAATTTGTTTTGGAAAAAAAGTTAAAAAACAAGGAAGATCTTCACCGATTGGCTTTATCCTAGTTCATACGATAGCTATACACTCACAGAGAAACGTTCCAAAATTTGAAATCGATTGGGTTATTAGTTTTTGAGTTATATTGCCAGCAATTCGCAAAAACGATGTTTGGAGAAAAACGCATTTAAAGTTTGAGAAGCCCTCTTGCTGTCACCTGATGCTAACACAATAAATCGGCTATATCTTCAAAAATTTTTGAGATTTTCACTTGAATATTTATAGCAACATTCTTGAATTAGTTTATCATTGAATACAATCGAAATACAAAATTAAATTTTTTAAAACCGAGTATGGGGGGGGGGGTCCCCCTAAATGATCCAGACGTTCAGTACAAACTCAAATTCACACTGGAAACGTCACTGCAATTGGCCAGAAAAAATAAACATTCATGGTTATGAATTTGTAATGACTACAAATAGCCATTATAGAAATTGCCGGTGGAATTGTCCACACGCTGCTAAAGAAAATAAAAAAAATTATTTAATTTCTTGTAATGATGATCGGAAGGATTGGCATAAATTTAGAGGAGTAAATAAGAATATTACTATAATTGCCACAGAGGCCATAATATCGTCTATAATGCGACAAAATTGTACACCATTGTCCAATCATGTATTGGTTTAAAAATTCTAATGTATTTTGCGATATACAGTCGATTTCAGATATGTATATTAAATGTAATCGATTTGTCATTAACGGCTTTTTATAAATTATTTTGTGGTTCATATTTAATTACTGCTGAATTATCTGATCTCTGCTATAAAGTGTTGTGTTATGTGAACGCTCGCTGATGTAAATAAATATTTTTGTTTTATATTTCCGTTTGAATATTAAATATGGGGAAATGTCTTCAATGTCTAATTAAATAAATACTATTATAAATGTTTACCTGATGAGATTACATTGTGATTTTTATATTCCGGTCGAAATTTCAAACATTTCGCATATCTGTAAAGTATACCACTGATATATAAAATGATAAATGATTTAAAAACAAAGAAATGCATCGCGCATACTTTTGTCGATTTAGTGCTGTCATTCCTAAACACGACAATACTTCATTTGCTACCAATAAACACATATTTGGAATGTTCATAAAACATTCTAATTTTGCTGCGTGTTTAGGCAGCTTAATCATATTTCTTTGACGCCGGCAAAAGTGGCGACGACAGGCGGTGGAGTTAACATTGGCCATATATGCACTAATACATATATGCGCTAACGGTTAATTCCATTCAGCAATATAAACATTTCCAACAGCATCATTGAATACATGGCTTGCTGTTGGATTGATTTTTGCGTCGTAGGTCAGTTTTCGAGAAAAGTAAGAACGCGCCGCTTGATACCCCCCCTCCCCCACTGATAGTGCAAAAATTAAAGAAAAGGAAAAAAACCCAATAACTTCACAACACAACATACACAAGGAAAGAAAAAACTCAACATAATAAAAGTGAACAATTTAAAACAAAGGTAAAGGTTTTTCTTTTTGCGACACGAAGGGTTAAAAAGGGCACAGACAGATTCTTAATATTTGTACTGACCCGTATACTCAAGTCGTACATTAGATTAAAAACAACAATTCGCACGATCTTTGGGCTGCAAGTCGCCACCAAGACAACAACAAACAAAGACCCGTTGGTTGTAGACATACCTTTGCGAAAATATCGTATATAGAAAAATTAGCGGTTTCTATATACCATCTTGGAATTGTGGCTGTATATAAGCGCCATATTTTTTCGTGGAAGTATATGAATCTGCTGAGCATACATATATACTTACACATATACCTACACTTACGCATACATATATACATAAACCCGGTTCGTCGCCATATTGACCCATTATAAAAAAAACCTTTTTGGAAATACATGGTCACGTCCACGCCACGAAGTACATAAGCTGCGTCTGGTGGACAGATATACACAACCATTCCATAACCTCAAAATTTTAATTAAACCAAATTATATAACCCCAACTTTTGGAAAGCTTCGTGAACCAAGTCTGGTGAACAGACATACACAACCATTCCATAACCTCAAACTTTTAAATAAACCAAATTATATAACCCCCAACTTCTGGAAAACTTTGTTAACCAAGTCTGTCGGACAGACATACCCAACCATTTTTAACCTTAAAATTTTACAGTCTGGTGGACAGACACACATACTCCCAAGCGGATATTCCTAACCCAAGACCTTGTAACTTAATATTCATACAAAATTGTGGAAAAACAGGTCTGGTGGACAGACGCACACATGAGCTGAACCAGAAGCCAACAATTTTGGAATTATTTTTGAATACATTTTGGGAAAACGAGTTTGGTGGACAGACATCATGCACATAATTTTTTATTTTTGTTGAACATTTTTATAACCAGGTCATCGAACTGATGTCCTACTCATGTAACTCACAATAATTCTTCCTTTGCAGCATTTTTAAATATTTTTTTGCATCTGTCAAGGCCTCTGTAGCCTTGAAGATCTCAAAAAAATAATTTCTGTGACCCAAAATAGTTTCTAGCGTTTTTTCGCTGAAATATTTTGCTGGTAAATCTTTTGTTTGTCTTTTTTGGGAAAAATTGTGGGATACAACCTCCGTATCTGGACTAAGGATCAAGACTCCTAATTTTTTTATCGGAAAGTTTATCTCTTCGCTTGACTCCAATGATTACCTCGAAATTGATCAACCTTTAACAGCGCCATTCGGAAATTTTTGGATTTTTTTCTTTTGTTTTATACAAAAGTTGGTCCTTTACGTTATTGACACAGCCGAATGCTCACCAAAGATTCTAAGGAAGCAATTTTCTATAATTTTTAACTAAAATTTTAACTTCTCTACGAATTTAGTCCTTTTCGTTGGGCTACTTTCTCATTTTTTACATAAATCAAAAAATTTTTTGAAAAGACTCAAGCCCAAAATTTAAAATGGACAGAACTTTGTGCGATAAATTCGCCAATTGCGTCAATGACCTTCAGGATTATATTTCTATATTTTCTATTACGAACCCGGATGATACCATACACACCCTGGAAACTACTCGGATGGAATTAAACTCCACATGGGACCAGGTTAAGAGGGCTTACGTGGATTGCCGAGACCATACTCCGGAGAAGGAGGAGAAACCCATCGACAAGAACAAGTTAAGGAAACATTATATGGAGGCAATGGACGTTTACAAAAAGGCACTGAGCGCAATAAATTTGCAGATCCAAACAGCACTGGATAACCAAACGTTAAAAAAACAAAAAGGGAGTCAGAGAGGTCACAGCAAGGAAAGGAGATGGATTTTACGCCGGTATCCCGTCTGCCACCATGCGACACAGACATATTCAAAGGAGGTTACAGTGAATGGCCCACATTTAGGGATTTATTTTCCGCCATTTACATCAGGAATTCAAAATTAAGCAAGGTTGAAAAATTATTCCAACTGACACAGAAAACTTCTGGAGAAGCAAGAGAGATCATTAGTAACGTTCCACTCACCAACGATGGATTTGACTTAGCATGGAAAAATCTCATTGATCGCTATGAGAACAAAAGGATGCAAGTCAATGAATTAATCAAGACTCTTTTTAACTTACCAAACATCTCAACTGATTCAAGTCAGACTATACAGAAGCTGCAGCGTACTGTGAACAGCTGCATTCAAACTTTGGAGACCCTTGATGTCGATGCTAAAGGATGGGATCCTATTTTAATCTATATTTGTTCTACGAAATTACCCAGAAATTTCCTGGAGGAGTTCGAGAATTCACTAACGGATTGCAAACTTCTTCCAAAATGGGAACAATTTGATGCGTTTTTGACAAATAAATTCAAAACAATGGAATCAGTCGGGAATATAAAGCCAACAAATTCTAAAATCAGCCAATCAAAACCAGCTGGTAACAATAAAACGAGATTTTTTAACTCGTTTCAAACGAATGTTTCCAAAGATGGTCACAAATCGGGAGGAAAAGAAACACCCTACAATCAGACTCAAACAAGCAGAACATCTAGTCCCCAACAATGCCCATTATGTAAAGCCAATCACTTCATAAGAGATTGCAATGTTTTTGAGAAGGAATGTGAATGATAGAATTTACTTGGTGAAAACTTCACACCTATGTTACAACTGTTTGTCATCCAATCATGGAGTAAGGGATTGCAAAAGTCGCTTTGGTTGTCGAACTTTTACAATGAGACACCACACTTTGTTACACAAGGGAACGGAAACCCAATCAACTAACACATACCTAGCTCGAGTGGAAGCACAACCTAGTAACAGTGCTGCCACTCTTACAAATCAAATACAGTCCACAACAAATGAAGAACCAACTACTGTCACTACCTTGACCCTTCAGGATACCCATGTTGATACACAACAATCTGGAGGAACTTTACTTTTTACAGCAATAGTACAAATCGAAGCTAAAGGACAACACTACTATGCCAGAGCACTCATTGACTCTGGATCACAGTCAACATTTATTTCGAAAAAAATTAAGAACCTTTTGAAACTGCCAACTCGAAGTAACCTGATTCATGTAACGGGACTTAGTCAATTTGTGTCTGAAACTTCAACGAAGTCGTGCCTATTCACAATGAGATCCAAATACGACCCTAGTTTCAAATTGGAGGTATGGGCTCCAGTTTTACGAACGTTACCTTCAAATCTACCACCACAAAACTTAGATAAATCACAACTTAGAGACATTACATCATTGGAATTGACTGACCCGAAATTCTACATCAGTCAACCCATTGACTTACTTATTGGAATGGACATAGGACCATTAATATTCACAATTGGAACACCAATGAAAATATTTGGATCAATTTTAACACAACAAACCAAATTTGGATGGATCGTTGGAGGACCCATACCCGGAAATACTATACAAAGAAATCCTATTTCACTGCTAAATACCACAGCAATTGAGAAAGTACTTACACGTTTTTGGGAGGTGGAAGAGACCCCTAAAAAAGTTTTACGGTCAGAGGAAGACCAATTTTGCGAACGAAATTTTACTGAGACAACTATACGGAATAAGGATGGAAGATATGTGGTGACTCACCCATTCAAAAAATGCGAGGAATTAGGAAATTCCACAAAACATCGCCTTGGCTAAATTCTACAGAATGGAGAAAAAGCTCATGAAAACACCCGAGATAAAGGAACAATATGATAATTCGATACTAGAATATTTAGAGCTTGGACATATGCGAAAAATTCACAAAAATAAAATTGAGAACATGCCAAATTATTATCTGCCACATCATGCTGTAATAAAACCAGATCGACTCACTACGAAGTTGCGAGTGGTGTTCAACGCTTCTTGTCCCTCAGCAAACAAAACAAGCCTCAATGACACACTATTTCCTGGACCCATTTTACAACAAGATCTGGTATTACAAATCTTAAAATGGTGATTTTTTAAATACGTTTTTAACGCAGACATCACAAAGATGTATCGGCAGATACTTTTGGATCCGACCCAAACCAAATTTCAAAGAATACTCTTCAGACAGTCACCTGACGACCCCATCGAAGACTATGAACTACTGACAGTTACATTTAGAGTTAACTGTGCACCATATTTGGCATTGAGGACCCTTCTAAAACTGGCAGAGGACATAAAGGATGTGTATCCAAGAGCCGCAAATATAATTTTAAATAATCTGTACGTGGATGATGTATTAGCTGGTGATCACATCCACAAAGACATTGGGAATTAGATGGAATATTTCTGGCGATTTTTTCTCGTTCACACCGCCGGCAATGGAAAATCACAATACCTCAACAAAACGAAAAGTCCTATCAACAATAGCCAAATTATTTGACCCTTGCGGTTGGCTGGCGCCAGTCGTGGTGGTAGCCAAGTTAATACTGCAACAAATCTGGTTAGATAAAATAGACTGGGATGACCCGTTGAAGCCAATGACCCAAATGAACTGGAATAATTTTGTGAAAAACAGCAAAGAAATCGAATTTCTGAAGGTTCCAAGATGGATATGATTCACTGCAGATGTTTCCGTAGAAATACATGCAAGATGCTTCGGAAAACTCATACATTTCTATTGGCCGCCAAGACCCGAGTTGCACCAATCAAGAAACTGTCAATTCCGCGTCTAGAATTATGCGGAGCGGTACTACTCTCCAAATTAGCCGCTTCCATTATAAAAGACCTGCAAATAACATCATACTCGACACAATTTTGGACGGATTCAACAATCGTCCTTGCATGGCTGAAGAAGTCTCCTTGCCATTGGAATGCCTTCGTGGGAAATAGAATTTCGGAGATTTCTGAGAATGTTGGCCAAGAAAATTGGAGACATGTTGATTCCGAAAGCAACCCAGCCGACATTGCGAGTCGAGGATGTTCACCTCTGGATTTAAAGACTCAGGAACTCTGGTGGCATGGACCTCAGTGGCTTAAATTACCCATCGTATGAAGTTCATGAGGACACGAGTTTAGAAGCAAAAACAGTAAAAGCCTTGACCCTATTTCAAGAAAAGGACGATCCACTCAAAAATTTCTCATCTTTATCCAGAGTATATCGGACCCATGCATACGCTTTAAGATTTTGGAAAAACTCTGGGGAAAACAGGCAACATTTGCGAACATCGGCGACAGATCTTTCGGCACTAGAAGTTCAGGATGGAAAACGGGCTAGCATAATTCGAACGCAGAAGTTCTTTTATCCCGAAGAATATAAATCACTGGAAAATAAGACCCGAATTTCTCCATCCAGCCCACTCTTGACACTTAACCCATTTTGGACTCAAAAGGAGTTATGCGTTCAAATGGCAGATTGGTACAATCAACTGCGCTCACGAACGGTGAACGACACCCTGTATTATTACCTCACGGATCCACTCTGAGCCAACTACTTGTAGACCTCACTCACAAAGTTACCCTACACGGAGGTAACCAGTTAACGACTCGAGTGCTTAGGGCCGAATTCTAGATATTCGGTCTCACGTCGTTGGTCAAAAATACTATACGAAACTGTAAGATATGCATAATCCATAGATTTTGCGGGACCGTTCAACATTAAAAATTTTACTGGTCGCACTTGCTTTTTAACAAAAGGGTACGTATGCCTTTTTGTGTGCTTCGCTACAAAGGCCATACATCTGGAGCCGGCAAGCGACTTGTCATCCTATGCATTTCTTGCCGCCTTCTCAAGATTTTTTAGCAGACGCGGGTGCCCGTCGACTATCTACTCTGACAACGGAACAAACTTTGTTGGAGCCGTCGATCTGTTAAAGCGGGATCGATTAGCGTTTATGAAAAATTTACAGACCAATATGATCACAGACCATTACCATCAAGATCTCAATTGGGGCGGTCTGTGGGAGGCTGGAGTTGAATCTTTCAAAACTCATTTACGCAAATGTATGCCAAAAATGAATTTTACGTTTGAAGAGTTTGCTACAATTCTGACACGAATTGAAGCCTGCTTAAACTCTAGACCATTAAGTCCGTCTAGCGAGGACCCCAACGATCTTTCGCCACTGACCTCGGGTCACTTTCTCATAGGCACATCTATCCTTACTCCACCCGAACCTGACATTTCAGATACGGACATTAGTTTAGTTAACCGTTGGAAGCGACTCAAGGTTATCTCGCAGTATTTTTGCCACCGGTGGAAATTAGAGTATCTTCATGAACTTCACCGACGAACTAAATGGAAATACGAGAAAGATAACGTCAAAGAAGGGGACTTAGTGGTGATAAAAGATGACAGGTTAGCGCCCCATGAATGGAAGCTAGGTCGTATAAAAAAAAAAAAAAACATATCCAGGAACTGACCACAATACAAGGGTTGTCGATATTCGGACTGTTGGTGGTGTAATCAGCAGACCCATTTCGAAGATTGTCAAATTGTTCTCCGACTGACTAGTCGGATCATTACTCACAAGCAAGAACCTAGTACTCGCATTTTGTTTTTCTTTTACAGATATGGCATCATACCTACCAAATAAATCGCAGCCGAAGCCCTAGCGCCGCCGAGAGAAGCCCCCAACGACCAAATCGCAGAACCGAACGCCGACCCAATTCCAACGATGGACCGCAGCGCAGCAGATCCGATGCCCGAACATCCCGCCCAACTCTCTGGCAATTCTCTGTGGGCTATGCCAGGCCGATCACCCCCTCAGCTCGTGTCAAGTGTTTCGACAAAAAACACCTTACCAACGGTATGACATCGTAGAGCGCAGGGGATACTGCAGGAACTGTTTGACCAGGGTTTTCCAGTTTAAGCGGTTGTGTGATTATCGGCCGGAGCCTCTCAGTTGGATGAACCAACTCCCGCTTTTGCATGAGACTTGGTCTTCGTGCCAACGACGATGGTGAAAATTACCGCAGACGACATGGAAGGGTTTTCCACTGTGAGGGCCATTGTAAACCAATCAGCTACGATGTCGAAAATTGCGTATGCGACCTTTCGCCGGCTAGGTCTGAGATCCTTTACGTATCAGGGGCAAAGGTTTACTACCTTCAAAATACATCCGCGAAGAGGTAACAGTACTTGGGCACTGAAGATAAACGCAATTATTATAGAAGACTTGCCCCGGCGGATATATTCCGATCCCATTTTAGAAGACCCCACGAGAAACTTTTCCGAGCAAGCCCTAGCCGACCCCGCAGCAACGTGCCGATCGACTTGGAATTGGGTGCTATAAGGAAAGATGGATGTACAGCGGCAGGCATAGGTGATGTCATGGCCTATCACACTCGTTTAGGATACGTATTCGCAGGTCCCATACGGAATATGCCAGCACACTAATGCACCTACACTAATCACTGGGGGCAGAAAATGTTCATAAAACATTCTACTTTTGCTGCGTGTTTAGGCAGCTTAATCATATTTCTTTGATGCCGTCAAAAGTGGCGACGACAGGCGGTGGAGTTAACATTGGCCATATATACACTAATACATATATGCGCTAACGGTTAATTCCATTCAGCAATATAAACATTTCCAACAGCATCACTGAATACATGGCTTGCTGTTGGATTGATTTTTGCGTCGTAGGTCAGTTTTCGAGAAAAGTAAGAACGCGCCAGTTGATCCACACCCTTCCCCCCCCCCCCTCACAGATAGTGCAAAAATTAAAGAAAAGGAAAAAAGCCCAATAACTTCACAACACAACATACACAAGGAAAGAAAAAACTCAACATAATAAAAGTGAACAATTTAAAACATAAAAATTAAGTTAAAACCTACTCATAAAAATACATAAAAACATAAATTAAAGAACTGAAGAAAAATTTTACAAAATTATAAAACCTACGACTATACAAAAATTTCAACATATATAACTAAAATCTTACATCTATTATACCTAAGTGCATAAAACTTATCCTAATTGTGTAAAACTTATCCTAGGTGCATAGAACTTATCCTAATTGTGTAAAACTTATCCTAAGTGCATAAAACCTATCCTAATTGTATAAAACTTATCCTAATCTTAACCTAATATTGCACTATTATAATATTGCACTACAGTGGACCTAAAACCTAAGATTGCCTTAAAAATACCTACAAATAAAATTACCTATCTACCTAGCCTATTGTGAATTTAACCTAACCCTGAAATAAACCTAAAATTAAAAAGTGAACTACAATTGCACATTTGTAAAAATATTCTATGGTTAAAGCATACTTAAACATACAAGAATCTACTTATTTTTACTACGATAACGAATTTTCCTTTATGATATCGGAGAAAATAGTAAAATCTAGTTGATTCCTGCAGTACGGGAAAAGGAAAATTTTCTATCATGAACAATATCTCATTTTATATTTCTTCAGTCATTTGTAGAGTAGCAATTCTCTCTTGATCTCGTACCAATTTGGATTACACGTGAATGTAACAAAGAAGTGTGTGCGGCCATAATGCCTAACATACGACATTGCCTCCTGAGCATATTCGTGCATGTGGTGTGGGCTTCTTACATAAGTGGCTGGCAAATTTGTCATCCTTCCAATATTATGAATGTATTCCTCGTGGTTCAATCGGATGTATATTAATCGTTCAGTCTATATTTTGATTTATATTTTAACTGCAAACTGATGAAAAAGTCGTTGGCACATCAAAATATGATTATTTTACGTACAGTCGACATTTGACAGCGAAATCAAACAAACGACGTTCATGCAGAGATTTTCTGTGAATTTATCATAAATATCTGAATTAAATCCGCAAGTTTTGGTCTTCATAAAACCAAGATGTTTAAAAACATTACTACCTGTTCCAAATTCTTACTTTTCATCATAGTACAATTATTCAATGTAGACCACATGGCATAATTACACAAGGAATTCTCCTACAGTCGTATTTTTCTAATTTTTCATAATTTTGCTTTTGACAACATTCAGCTCACGAGCCCTAATTAAAAAATAATTATGTATGTAGGGGAGACTGGGGCACCTTCGCCATCGGGGCACATTCAGCAATCGCGTTTTCGATATAAAGCTCTCACCGCACATCACTAGCTTCGATACATAGGTATCGAATATCAAAATAAATAACTGTTGCAAAGTTTGAAATATCCAGCTAATAATCTTATTTAGATGCACGGTTTTTGGTATTTTTACAGGTGTTTTTGTAATATTTCCAATCCATTTTGTAAGTATTTTGTGTTTGAAACACATAAAATGTTTATAATGATTTTGAGTTTGTCTGTAAAACAATAGCATATATGGGCAATATTGCCAATTTTTTAATATTCCATTTTCAAAAAATCAGCTTTTTTGTTTTTATGGTACATTAATGATTTTTGGTGCACATATAGAGAAAAATTTTCTGACTCCGAAACCGTTAAAATAATCGCGAAAAAGTTGCACATCTTCGCGAAACAGGAGAAATAAAAATATAGGAGACTACGTCAATATTTTCATTATATTAATGACATACACACACCTAAAAATTAATTTAAAAATATCTACATAATCTAACCGCCATGATGAATCAAATGATATCAAAATCACACAAGTCCGTGTAGCAGTTTGTAAATTACAGCGACAACAAAACAAGATATTGAGAAAAAATATTTGTTTTTGGTTCGAAAAAATAATTTCATCATATTTATTTCAGAAAAAAATGTTGGGGTTATTCTGCTATTTAAATAATCACTTTTTGTGTATAAATATACGCCTTGCGTATTATATCAAGACCCTTCCGATAAATCTTGGGGTTCTATAAATAGGAATAAATCTTAAAATAAAATAATATTATGAAATATACATTTTAAATTGCGTCTAAATCTCAAATTCTCAAAATCATTTGATGCGCATACGGTTTCCAGGAAGTACAGAAGTTTATCTTCCAATCCATATATATTTTGCGAAATTTCATTTGAAGATGTACTACATCACATTGAAGTATCTAAAAACTCGAAAAACGTGAATAATTTCCGAAAAGTCCATATGCCATTAACGCGTATCCAATTTCGGTGTGCACCTTAAAAAAATACATCGATCTATACCGATTTCAACGCGGTTCATTAAGAACCATGTGTCATCCATTTTTAAGATATTTATATGCAATTATGAAACAAATTGAACATTGACCAATTTTTGCGTATTGTGGCTTGTTATGCCAAAGTTGTATAGAAAACTAGCTGACCCGGCTAGTTTTCTATTTTCTGAAGAAAATAAAAACTTCAAATATCTGACGGGAATACTAATAATGCTATCATTACCATTATTTTCGTCGATATAAATTTTCGCATTATTAGTATTAGAACATAAACATATTTTATGAAATTAGAAGTTTTGATCTAACTAACTCAAAAAACCATATCTCTTGAAAAACAGCAATTTATTACAACATTAAAGCTCTATACAAAAATTGGGGAATTGTAAATATTAGTTAATGTATTTGTTTTTGCGGAATCTCACAATTAGTTTGCATATTTTCCTATTCTGACCACATACGGTTTATAAGTCCTTTGAATCGTCAAAATCGGTGCAGACGTTCTTGAGTTATAAACGTTGCAACTAACACAACGTTCGATTAATCTAATTTCCCGACTTTTCGATGTTTTTCTCAACATTTTCTTCATAAAAAAATTTCCCAATGCAATTACATACAACGTGAGTGAAAACGGTCCAGTCAATACATCATGCAAACATTTATCACATCTTTAAAAACTATATTTGAGGAACCATAAAGGCACATATAAGTTACACACAAACAGCATGTAATGCGGAATTGCTTCCATGTAGGACTCCAATTTAAATGTATTCTTCTCGAATATAAGAAAATGTTCAATATTGCCTTCGTATTTTGTTGACGTATTTGTAATTGTATATAGCGAATTACTAACATCATTGAACTATATTGAATATTTTGATAGACGTTTTCGTTTTTACTAAAACAGAAAAACATATGCCAATTTTCTCGAAAAAATTCCGGCCAAGTTTCGGTCAGTGGCCAAGATATCAGATGGGATATTTGTTGCACTTATAAGTTCATAACAATTTGTTCCATTATTGTGCGTTTTAAGCATGATTATCCGATTTTAAGTACTTGGAAAGTAGCAACAAAATATCTATTTAAGAAATTTCCCTCATAATTGCCGGCATAGTTCTTGGTATAGGCTCCACATAATGGAACCGCTTAATCTTTACCATGTCTTACTGTGTTTTATTTGAGAACATTTTCACATTTGCACGATGCAAATTGCTTCACATAACATAACTTATATTTTCAAACTAAATAAATCTTGATTTTATGGAAAACTTGAGCAAATAATTATAGCGATTAATTATTATTATGTAGTAGAATAATGACAAACGCATATCGATAACGATATGCAATAGAATACAACTATGTCTAAGTAATCGATGTATGTATTTGAGTAATCGATGTGTATGTGATACATAAAATAAAGTATCGCGTCACTTAAAAAGTGACCGGCAAACTGAAAAGACGAATACAAGTGTACTACAACTTCAGGTGTGGGAAAAAGAAACCCAGTCAATCAAGTGAAAAAGAAAAAAAAAAGAAACTGAAGAACTGCGGAAGTGAGGGTCAAAGAAAATAAAATCAACGATGGACCAAATAAAAACCCACCTTCGACAAATAGCTTTGGATTTCCCGGAGACGGCGACAACTCAACAACTAAGGAGACTGTTGGCGGAGGTGTTAGTGCGTCACATTAAGTACAACCGTTACCACAAATACGTGAGCAGGATCATGCAAGCAAGCAGAATGAAGTACAGGCAACAGCACCAACAAGTGAGCAAGATCATGCAAACGAGCAGAGTGAAGTACAGCCAGTAACAGCAAGTGACAGGATCAGGCACGGTCGCTGCAACATGAAGCAAACACGCAAAATGCAGTAGAAGTTGTACCACAAGCAACTGAGCGTATTCAAGCACAGCCATTGCAACAACAACAAAAATCCGTTATTCATTCACAAGCACAAAGGCAGCAACAATTGGCCAAAATATTGGAAGAAAATGAGGAATTACGTACCAGGTTGAACATTTTGAAATTGGAGAAGGAAATTTCTGAATTGGAAAACCAGAAAATTGAAAAGAAAAGTATGGTCACATTCGCAGACATTGAGGGAACCCTCCCTAAATTTACGGGTGAGGTGACTACACCGTCTCAAAATGATTGGACGAATTCGAGAAGGTGGCCGAGTGTAGGGAAGCAGAAAAATTTATCTTTGCTTAGCGAAAGTGCAAAATTATTTTTGCGTGGGGCAAAGGCGGAAAATTGGCAGACATTAAAGAGTGAATTGTGTGAAGAATTTAAGAAGACAGTGGGTGCAAAAGACATCCTGCGCCGACTGGATGCCCGTAAGTGGAAAGGGGTCAGGAAAGCCTGCATAGACATGCTTTGGTGATGCAGGAACTTGGTGAAGAAGCCCCAATAACGCATGGAGAGCTTGCAGAATACATCTTTGAAGGAATTCAAGACAAATCAACGGCAGCCTTGGCCTTCATGAACGCAACAACGGTTTCTGACTTCAAAAAGCTAATCCCGAAATACGAAAAAATCGAGACGGCAGCAGCAACCGAAGAATGTACGAGGAGAAGCAGTCATGCCGGAAGTTAGATGCTACAATTGCCAAGGCATGGGACATTATGCAAATACGTGCAGAAACCTCAACGCCCAATGGGGGCTTGCTTTAAGTGCGGAAGAAAGGGCCATTTGCGGATAAATTGTCCCCTACGAATGGTAGCAGCTGCGACAGAGGAAGAAGAATTAAACTGGAATGCACAGAATTAAACTGGGTAGAGTAGCTCATTTCTTCCCTGGCAGCCCATGCAGTTTTATCAACCAATCAATAATTAGGACTTTGTACCCACGACAGGAAATTAAAGAATGCGTGCCAAATCTTAGAGGGTTAAGCGGAGAAAAACTGAGGGTGTACGGAGAGATGGAAATACCTGTGGAATATAGAGGAATGATGAAGAAAATTAGTTTTAAGATACTTAATGATAGTTCCCCGTGTGCTATAGTACTTGGAAGAGACTTCCTTAAATTGTTTTCAATTGTTATGTATGTTAAAAGGGGGCCCGGACCCCAATGAATTTTGTAAAACCGGAAGAAACCTGATTAATTTAATTTTGAACAAGGACCCAGAAAATGAAGTTAAACATGGTCCAATATATATAAATAATGAAATAAAACCTGAAATGTGTTGTGCTCTCCAATAGTGTTGACGAAAAAAGAATGGAGAAACGAAGATGTGTGTAGACTATAGGGCCCTTAACAAAAATATTATGAGAGACAATTATCCTCTTCCGCTTATTGAAGACTGTCTAGAATATTTAGGGGGAAAATCATGGTTCACGATAATGGATTTGAAATCGGGTTTTTATCAGGTGAAACTTGAAGAAAGCTCTATTATGTATACGTCCTTCGTAGTACCAAATGGTCCATACGAATTCTTAAGATTGTCAAAGTTTCTCGTAGGGCATAGAACCATCAGAAGGACATGTGGAGGCAATAAAAAATTACCCAATGCCAAGGAATGTTAGGGAGATACAGTCATTTTTGGGGTTATGCTCTTATTTCAGAAAATTTGTAGAGGGATTTTCATTAATAGCAAAACCTTTATGTGAACTGACGAAGGATGGAGTTAAATTCATAATCACTAAGGAGTGCAAAGAAGCCTTTGAGAAGTTGAAACAGCACCTGATCTCGAGCCCCATTTAGGGAAACAGAGTTACACTGCGACACGAGTTCATCGGGTTTCGGATCAATTTTAATGCAAAAGCAGGATGATGGGATGTTTCACCCGGTGGCGTATTTTTCAAAGAAAACCACGGATGCAGAAACAAGGTACCATAGTTTTGAGCTTGAAACCTTTGCTATCATTTATTCATTGAGGAGATTTAGGGTATATCTGGAAGGGATAGAATTCAAAATATTGACGGATTGTAACTCGTTGGCCCTAACACTAGCAAAAAGAAATATCAACTGCCGAATATCATGATGGGCATTAGAGTTAGAAAACTACAGTTACACCATTGGGCACAGGCTGGGGAAAAAATGGACACGTAGACGCGCTATCCAGAGTGAACCAAGACACGGATAAAGTGGTGGCTACTATTGAAATAGAGGATATAGACTTCCAACTATGTGCAGCCCAGGCAAGGGACAAGGAAATAAATGAGTTGAAAGTAAGGTTAGAGCAGGGAACCGTAAATGGATATGACATGGTAAATGGCGAGGTGTATAAAAAGATTAATGATACTTTACGATTTTTTGTACCTAAGGATATGGAAAATGAGGTAATCAGAAACATGCCCAAACCTTTCCACACTATTCATCTGGACCATCTGGGCCCTTTGCCAGCATTACAGTCTAAGAGAAAGCACATTTTGGTTGTCATAGATGCATTTACGAAGTTTGTCAGGCTTTACCCGGTCCTTACAACGAGCACCAAGGAAGTAAAAGCAGCTTTGTCAAAATATTTTGATTACTATAGCAGACCGGTAAGATGTATAACGGACAGGGGAAGCTGTTTCACATCGGCAGAATTCGAAAATTATTTAAAAGAGAACAATATCGACCACGTCAAGGTGGCTGTCCACTCAGGCAAATGGCCAAGTAAAATTCGCATTCAATAACACGGTGAACAGGTCTATAGGGGATACCCCAAGCAGAGTGTTGTTCGAATCTAATCAAAGGGGACAGATAGTAGACAAATTGTCAGAATACCTAGAGGAGAACCTTTCAGCCCCGGGGGAGGGTATTAAAGAAATTAGGGACAAAGCTGAAGCGGCAATTGCGAGGGCGCAAACATATAACGAACAGTGAGTCGGAGAAAAGGATCGTAAGGTAAATTCGTTTAAAGTAGGCGACTTTGTAGTGATACAAAATTTTGATACATCAGTAGGAGTGAATAAAAAACTGATACCGAAATTCAAAGGACCATATAAGGTACGAAAAGTGTTGCCACATGATAGATATGTGGTTGGGGATATTGAAAATTGCCAGATTACCCAGATACCCTATGATGGGGTAATAGAGGCTTGTAATATGCGATTATGGAAAACGGATGATACCAATGATGAGACCCAGGGCTGCTCTTCCTAATAGATTGTATAGTAGTATAATAATATTGTATAGTAGTAACCTAACTAGTTTAAGTATGTAGTACACTGGATTAAGTATGTATTCCACTAGATTAAGTATGTAGTCCGCTAGATTAAGTATGTTATACCTTAGAGAATTAAAATTAAACCCCTACGTTTAAGTAATCGATGTATGCATTTGAGTAATCGATGTGTATGTGGTACATAAAATAAAGTATCGCGTCACTTGAAAAATGACCGGCAAACTGAAAAGTGTACAAGTGTACTACAATTATTAAATTTAACTCTAATGAAAATATATGTAAATTTATTTAAATATACAATAGTTTTTTTTAAGGCAATGACAATCCAATTGATTGTAGTAAATTAACATATTTTGAGCATTTTCCATAATTGACAATTACTTAAAGATATTAAACGCTGCCAATTTGCGCCCAAAATATGTCCAAAAAAGAACAGCGAAGATATTAAATCAGAAAGGTTCGATATAAAACGTGTGGAAATGCTAATATCTTTCAAAATATATTTTGCAACATTTTCGCGGATTTTTCTCAAAATGTTCTTACATTAAAACCTTTCCACTTCAATTACAGACTACTAACAGAATCTTTAAGACAAATCGGTCCAGCCGTTTCTTTAAAATAAAATTTGCAATATTTTCGCGGATTTTTCTCAAAATTTTCTTTCATAAAAACCATACCGTCAACTGAAACAAGATGTGTGACTGTGAAAAATATAAAAAATATATATTATAAAATCAATTTCTTTACTGATAAATTGGCAAGAAGAAATTTATGATTTGTGGTTGAATCGATATCTAAACCATATTCCCAACTCAATTTTAAAGAGAAGACCTGACACTCCATTCATTTTCGCGAATTAATAAAATGTTGGAAATATGTCAAATGAACAGAACGAACTGTTGCGTTTGTTTTTATTTATTCTGAAACTATGGCCAACAACGTTGATTTGTATTTTTTTTTTTTTTTTGTTTTTTGTTGACAAAAGATACTTTACATAGTATAATTTTTTAATAAAAACAAGTGAAAAGGCATTTTGAACAAAAAATTCAAAATGTTCTTGTATTTTTCGAAGACAATCTTAAAAACTATTGAATATAAATATATATGTTTTGAGGCTTGCATTGGAATTTGACGTAGAATATTTTATTCATTGATATATATCTTGAAGCGGATCAATTCTCTTTTTATTCAAATTTTAATTTCTGTAGTATAAACACACACGTTTTATTGATAATTTGACTACTAAAATGCAACACTTATTTAAATATTTGAAATTAACGGTTACTTGTGTAAATAGTCTGTAAATAGTACCAAACACTACATCTCTGATATTACTAAATGTTTATACAACCAATACTAGATTAGAATCTCGCTTCTCAAATGTAGTACCCCAAACCCAAATTTCAATAAAATCGCTACACTCCGAGTCCTGGACCACCCGGCGCTAATTCGTTTAGCGAACACTGAAGGCTTAAGATCATTACCCACGCTTGCCCAAGTTGATGGAATAGATCATAAGCTGGAAGTAGTTCCTAAGCAAGGAGTAGCCAACATCCTTGTTAATCTTGTTGTTTCGAGTTTCTTCAATCTAAAATTAAGTTTCATGTACTGGGAACATTTTGACTATATATTCGGTATATACATTACACAGATTTCTCTTCTTCAGTGACTTGTTACTTATACCATTCTTATAAAACGACATCTTGTGGGAAAAATGGCCAAAAACTAGTAATAAGAACGATTTTAACCCTTAACACATTTCTGTAGAATATTCTGAGCGGCTTTAACCCCCTTTTGAATAAGTTTACAATCACTTCTGGAAAAGGGAGCCAAAAAGAGCGCTTCATTGAGTCGGTTGTATACCAAAATATTCCTCGATATTTTATCAGTAATATTGCCGAATATACTATATACCTAAAATGCAAGGATTTCAAGAAATCATAATTAGAAAATTATCAAAATTCTTAAAAAGAAAATTATCCAAATTCTTAAAAAGGGGAATCTTTCCTTTTTAGGTTACCTCACCACTTTGGGTACATACAAGAGATGCTCATATGTACAATATCCTTTAGATAGAATTGACATAACATCTTTGAAGGACCATTGAAATGGAATCGGATGAAATTAACTGCATGTAGTACATAGATATTTGAATTAAATTAAAGCAGCCCATATACATACCAATCTGAAATGTAACAAGTGAAAAAGCGTTAAGTTCGGCCGGGCCGAACATTGGATACCCTCCACCATAGGTATACTGACAGATACTTGAAATGAAAATATAGGGAACATACCGATAATTCTACAAACCCGTTTATGTAAACCATAATGTACACCAAATACAAATTTCAATTTTTAATGAAAAGCCCAAAGCATAGACTGATACTAATAACGCATGGTAGAATATACAATCCTCAAACTACTGCAATTTAGATTACATAGTGTAGGAATTAGCGAATATTTGGGGGTTTAATTATAGGAGTGCTATGCCTAATTAATACCGACATATGTCAATAATAATTAATACAGACATACCCAATATTTTTGTTTTGTGTCTCAATTATTTCCTTCAGGAGAAATAATTGTATGGTGGAGATGCATAAGTGCTGGACGATATATTTCATTATCGTAAGGTTCGAGTTTTTTATCACGATTTCCTTAGAAAGCGGAATGATTACAACCGATGGCTAAATCGTCTTAGAATTTCATAATTTGTAGGGTAAAACTGCGGGGGCGAATATTAAAAATTTTTGGTAGGAAGATTTGTTAACATATGCGACTAGAAAAACCAAAATCAACTTACAGCGAATTCGGTTCAAAAACGCGCTCATGAACTCCAAAATACCGAAAATTGAGGGTGTCTTATATGGGAGCTATCCGAAAAAAATGCGCCTATATTTATAATTTTTAGTTAAAAAGTTTGGTACACAATAAGAACCCATTGTACAAAATTTCAATGAAATGGGTTTAAAGACGCACAAACCCCCCAGAAAACCGAAAATTGAGTGTGTCCTATATGGGGGCTATCCGAAAAAATAGGTCTATATTTACAATTTTTAGTAAAGAAGTTTGGTACCCAAAAAGAACCCAATGTAGCAAATGGGGGCTAACCGAAATTATTTTTTTCTTTATTTTTATCGACGTTCCCACGCCTCTCTTTCCCACCCCTGCCGAACGAGGGGGCGACCTCCCCTCAAAATACCGTAAATTGGGCGATACCCTTATATGGGGGCTATGCCTAAACGTGGTCCGATAAAACCCATCATCGTACTTAACCTGCCTGCAGACAAAAGACGACTCTATGCAAAATTTTGGCGATCTATCTCAATTCCTTCCGAAGAAGACAGCGTGATTACAACAGATGGACGGTCATGGCTAGATCGTCTTAGAATTTTACCCTGATCAAGAATATATATATATACTTTATATACCCTCCATACTATGGTGGAGCGTATAAAAAAATTGAATGTCAATCATCGATTAAAATATGTATAAGATCTATATATAAAGGACTTGTTTGAGCAACCGTGCCATCCACCATTTGGTACAACACAGCGCGCTATCCATAATTTTTTTCGACACAAAATCCATAGCACATTCGATTTGGTACGATGTGCACTTATTCGTCCTAAGTGGACAAACTTTAGTTATTTGGTACATCATTTTGATGAAATCGGATAGAAATATGTATGGAAGCTATATCTAAACCTGAAACGCCTTCAATCCAATACGGTGCGCCATTTGCATAAATTCGGTCGAAACTATATATGGGAGCTATATCTAAATCTGAACCGATTTCAACAAAACATGGCGTATATTAATCTAGACCTAAGTCAATACTCTGTGCAATATATTAGGAGTTTGGTGCACCATTGACAAAAAATCGGACGAACATATATATGGGAACTATATCTAAATCTGAACCGATTTTTCCCAATTTCAATAGGGTTTGTCCTTGGGTCATGTTTCATCCAAATCGGATCATAAATGTGACCTGTACTTTGTTCACAAAACGACGGACATGCATAAATCGACTCAGAAAGTGATTCTATGCTTATTCTCAAAAGGACCCATGGGTCTATCTCGATTCCTGTAAAGTGAAATAAAGTAATAACCACGAAAAACCAAAAAAGTAATCTTCTCAATTAAGAAGGAAAAAAGGTAAATAAACTAACCTGAAACCAGTAAGGAAAGTAGTAAAGTCGGACTGGGCCGACTATATGATACCCTTCACCACTTTGGGGATATTCTACATATGTATCTTTACAGATGTCGCCTTTTTGAAGGAACATTGACATGAAA
Organism: Musca vetustissima; assembly: GCF_032173495.1. Taxonomy (NCBI): domain Eukaryota; kingdom Metazoa; phylum Arthropoda; class Insecta; order Diptera; family Muscidae; genus Musca; species Musca vetustissima. The sequence continues at coordinate 67,146 of NW_026887232.1, forward strand.
TTGAACGAACTTAAAAATGCGATCTTTATATAAAAGTAAACCGACATACATCAATCCTTACACATGCCATTTTGCAATCTATTCCATACTTTGTAAATAGATTTTATGCAAACTTCACTGTAATATCAATCAAGCACCCATTGATTATTTGGTTTACAATCAACATAAATAGGTCGAAATTATATATGGGAGCTATCCTATATCTATATCTAAACCGAGTTCAAGGAAACTTGGCCGATATTAATTTATATTAATTTCAGTACGTTTTGCCAATCGGCCTAGCTATGGGTCTTTAGTACACCATTTACTTAAAATCGGACGAAAGTATATATAGAGGCTATATGTAAATCTGAACCAATTTCAAGAAAACTTGACACACGAAAGGTTATAGTAACTTCAGTACATTGTACAAAATTGTATGCGGGTCGGCCAATCTTTAGTGCACAATTTACATTAAATCGGACGAAAATATATATTGGAGCTATATCTAAATCTGAACCGATTTTAACACATCATTCTGGATCCAATTCAGTACCCTATGGCAACCTTCGTGCAAATCGAAAGATATATAGGGACTTTGGAGACCCATTTACCTTAAATCGGACGAAAATATATATGGGAGCTATATATAAATCTGAACCGATTTCCTCGAAACTTAGCACACATTATTCTGGACCTAATTCAGTACTCTATGCCAAGTTTCGGGTAAATCGAATGATATATAAAGACTTTGGTGCACCATTTACCTTAAATCGGGCGAAACTATATATGGGAGCTATATCTAAATCTCAACCGATTTTCTCGAAAATTGACACACATCATTCTGCACCTAATTCAGTACTCTGTGCCAAATTTCATGCAAATCGAATGATATGTAGAGACTTTGGTGCACCATTTACCTCAAATCGGACGAAACTATATATGGGAGCTATATCTAAATCTGAACCGATTTTCTCGAAACTTGGCACAAATCATTCTGGACCTAATTCAGTACTCTGTGCCAAATTTCGTGCCAATCGAGAGATATAGAGGGACTTTGGTGCCCCATTTACCTTAAATCGGACGAAAATATATATGGGAGCTATATCTAAATCTGAACCGATTTTTTACTTTGTTTACAATTTAACATCGACAGACGGACATGCATAAATCGACTCTGAAAGTGATTCTATGCACATTCTCAAAAGGAACAATGTGTCTATCTCGTTTCCTTTTGCCTGTTACAAACATATGCACAAAGACATAATACCCTATACCACAGTGTGGTGAAGGGTATAAACAGGTACAAACGCAATATTAATATTAGGTATCTACGACAAGTCACATCACTCTCCAAAATCCATGGTATAATAACACTGTGCTACAAAACAACAAAAATTATTCAGGGGTTCTAATATAACGAATTCCATGTCACGCACTGTTAGAGCGTGCGAAATATAATTGTTTAGTTAAGAAAAATTTGTTTCCAAAACTTTTTTTGCAATTTTTATTAAATATTTTAATACCTGCTAATTTTTTATGAATATGTTTGTATATTTCGGAGATATTAAGAAAAATTTAGCGTACGCACGCGCTACAAATTGTCCCTTTAACAATTGGATCTCAGTTTCGATATGAAATTTCTGCGAATTGGCTGGAGACAAAATTGCGGATTTTTTACAGCTATAACGGGTTATTCGAGATTATATTGACATTTAACTTTTTTGAGAGAAAAATTTGTAACATATACTTTTTTTTAACTTTGAACACCGTCACGCACATGTTACACTCGTAACGCACCGTTACTCACACATGTACTAAAAATTAAATTCAAAACAGAATGTTTTAAAAATGCTAATTCTTATACCCCACACAACTATGTTGTCAGGGTATTATAGCTTTGTGTGGCCCCAAGACCTTTAGTAAATCATTATGCAGTTATATACGAAATTTTTGCCTGTAAATTCGCTTCTAAATCAACTTATTGAGGAAGAATGTAACATTTTTTATTTGAGTTTGTCATCTCAAGATCCACACATATCCTGCACTTACCACGGGATTCTGTTGTTATATATATGTATAGGTTTATATATATGTAATTTTTAGTAAGATATTACATTATTTGAATTTAATATTTGTTATTGATATTGTTTTAGCTAACAGCGTTCACATGACAAATGACACTATAAAATTAATAAATATATGCCCAAGTTACTCTCCACACGAAAATGGGACAACAAAAAGAAAAACTATCGCTATTTTTCAAAATTCAACCAAAAATATATTGTACGGATTGCAAGGAATATTTCCCATATAATTTCATATCTATCTTAACGAATTGATTTTTCACCTATGTGGTAGACCTTTTTGTGGAATTTGTGATATACCAATTCTGTTTAGTTGGAGTCCCATAGGTTTATGTATAGGTTTATATATATGTAATTTTTAGTAAGATATTACATTATTTGAATTTAATATTTGTTATTGATATTGTTTTAGCTAACAGCGTTCACATGACAAATGACACTATAAAATTAATAAATATATGCCCAAGTTACTCTCCACACGAAAATGGGACAACAAAAAGAAAAACTATCGCTATTTTTCAAAATTCAACCAAAAATATATTGTACGGATTGCAAAGAATATTTCCCATATAATTTCATATCTATCTTAACGAATTGATTTTTCACCTATGTGGTAGACCTTTTTGTGGAATTCGTGATATACCAATTCTGTTTAGTTGGAGTCCCAGGAACACGAAAATACCTTTGGCTGTGCCAAATTTCATGGAAATCAAAAGGTGCACCATTTACATAAAATCGGACATAACTATATATGGGAGCTTTCCCAATAGGATTCGTCCTTGGACCAAATAAGTGACTTGTGCCAAATTTCATCCAAATCGGATCATAAGTCGACCTGTAGTTTGTTTAGAATTTAACATCTACAGACGGACGGTAGGACAGACGGACGGACATGCATAAATCGGCTATGTGTCTATCTCGTTTCATTTTGCCTGTTACAAACATATGCACAAAGACATAATACCCAGTACCACAGTGTGGTGAAGAGTATAAAAATAAGTCGCAAATCAGCAGCTGTTGATGCTAGACTTCTCTCTAACGCTGGTCGTACTTTTTCTATTTGTGATTTTGTTTTACAACAACAACAAATTTCAAACGGTGTTTATTTACACATTTCTTCTATATTGAAGGAAGTACCTACAAATAGCTTCAAATTAATTTTTGGAATTTTTCGTGATGAATGGTAATAGGGAGCTAGAATTCTATATAAACAAATTAAAGATTAACATATTCATTCTAGGTGACATTTTTGGCAATGATGAAAGTTTAAACAAAACATTAATTCGAGGTTATACCATAGTTTCTAAAAGAGGTCTGAAAACTACGGCGGAAGCATCCCATTCCAGTTTTTCTCACAAAGACAGCTTCTGAAAAATGTAAATTATTTAGAAATCTCAAATAAAGAAATCGACATATGTGATAAGAGATATGACAACACCTACACCATTGTGGGATCCAACAGTTAAAAAACTTAAAGAACAACTCGCTGCTCCATTACAAATTGCTGAAATTTATATTTGGTGTGCATTATGGTTTACATAAATCGGTTTGTAGAATTATCGGTATATGTTCACTTTTTGGTATGTTCCTGTATGATGGAGGGTACCCAATGTTCGGCCCAGCCGAACTTAACCCTTTTTCACTTGTTGTTTTTTTTTTAACTCGTAATAGGTATATATTCCACATTCTTACGTCGTTTTAGATCATTTTAAAACATTTGTTAATGAAAGATAGGTAATAGGTATTGTAAGTACCCATTACACCACATAAATATGTATATTATATTTTCCCAATATAATTACGGCGAAGCGCAGAATTATAAAGGATTTCGAGTCTGTTTATATATTTAGCCGGGTTATATTTATTACTAGGGTTATATTTATTACTAGGGTTATATTTATTACCGGGTTATATTTATTACTAGATACCAACTCAATGTTGCTTGTTTTATCAATAATTAGAATTAAAATTAAACCAAACGCTAAAACCGAACTGATACAAGTTCGTTCCTTCGCTGTAGTATTCCCCAAACCTTACAACTATAACCCTACCTATCCAGGAGACTTCAGCAACACAATTATCCTTGGCGACGGAATTGATATATTCCGGTATGGCATATAATATCCATACCTGGTGATTTTCTGCTCATCCACTCATTCAACCTGCTGATCTGGTCATCTATGGTTAGTGTCCCAAGTTCTCTATAATGGTCCCAGTTCACGTCTCCTTTCTTCCAAATCATGAAACGCTCAGTACCCTCCGTACGTCCCCTCGAAGTGGCCTCAACCTTCAACTAAACTGGTAAGCCTTTGTTGCTGTCCATTTACAGCCGTCACATCTATGTCACTCCGAATCATTAAGCATATCGACGCCCCTCGCTAACATCCATTCACTAAGTGCTTCTCCTCGGATGCAATTCCGAGGGCCCGATGTAGACCCGGTCATCAAAGGGAACCTCGACGAGGCCTGAGCCAATCATCCTCATCCAACATCAAGTCACGCTTAAGCTTATACAAGCAGCACTTGCAACGCCTCCGTGGAAACAGTTCGACATACTGGCAAACATGACGACCCGCTAACACGAAAGGAGCTTCTTCTGCCCAAAGATGTACCAGTTCTGTACCATATAGTTGCACAGGCAACGAAAAGCCCACCATATATGATACGCACAGAACACATACTCAAGCCCCAATCGGTCCGCAAAATACGCCTGATGCTACCGACGACCGACTGCAACACATGGGGCCTAACCCCCGGACGGACTCCACCAGCCATCACCGACTCAAACGCCTCAAGCTTGCCTCTCAGCCTCTCATTTTCCACGACCGCTCTCATCAAAAGTTCCCCATATCGGCTAGAGAGAGTACACCTCGTCTCGCTCACCACATCTAAGAGAGAGTCTGTCACTCTCTTAATCTCTGCCACCGAGACACTAGTAGACCTAAGAGAACCGCTCTTCACGCAAGAGCGACTCTCTCTCCCCTCTACCTCAGGCTTTTCACTGCCAGAAGGCTGCTCTGCTCCCTCCTCCACTGGAGCCACAGACTCTGCCGACCTCAGCTGCACATCACCCAATACCACCACCTTCTCCCTTGCTGCAACTGGCGACTTATTCATCGGAGAGCCCAACTTCATCCTTTTGCTATCGGACTCAACATCCTCCGAGCTCGACTCACTCTCCGTATGCCTTAACCGCCTGGCAGCCGGAGGAGGCATCAGTGATGCAGATGAACCGCTGCATGCGGCCATGTCACCATCGGACTCAGAATCCCCCACATCACTTCCTTCTTCTCACTACTTTAGGTGGCATCATACCAAAATGAACCAAGGTAAAATGAAATCACTTACCCTAGAAGCGCCTCTACCAACGCTTTGTACGATAAGGGAATCCACTGGACAAGGAATCCCACAACTAGTCAAACCCGAACCGATAGCCAAATGGATTGCACAACCGTCAACAAGATCTATAAACTGTCTACTACCCACAATGGAGCACGAGTATACCAGTTGCTGGGACACCGGTCCTTTCCAAGCACTGGAAGAAGACTTATGCCCCGATACGAGCGTGGACCACTCCTAACCCGATCAGGCGACTTAAGTAACACCACAACTCGGGCACACTTCCAAATACGCGGGAAGTGTCCATGACGAATGCAGCTGGAGAAAATGGACTCGATATATTCCGAGATCACCAGCACTCAACAGGTTTTCGCTAGGCTTCCCAGCCTCCTTCCTCCTAATTGTCTTAGGAGGAATTGTCCACAAAAAGTAAGATTACACTTACCTTAGAACAAATGTCCAAATCACAAAACCAATCTGAAGGCGAAGAATAATCCAAGGTAGCACCAAAATCACAACTGTCCAATCAAAACAACCAAAACACAACCGAAATCCAAAGAATAACCAAATGCACACGATATCGCAACTGTCCATTCACTGCACTCGGCAAGGAATGCTTGCTGCTGGCAACACTTTAATATAACTGACAGAGTCAGAAAATCAGGAATTATCACAGAGTGAGACAACAAATGTATTTTTTTCACCCAAAATATTTAACAAATTTTTCCCTAGGTTACTAAAAACACGTCTTGTTCGTTGCACACTCAAATTCCGAACGACAGTAGAACCTATGATTGTTTAAGAAGTTGTAATCGTAAATTACTTAAAATGAGGAATAGATTCAGTGGGAAGGTATTCGTATATGGCCATCTTTACAGTTCGTCAGGTTAAATTGGAGATTCCCGACTGTCATACATGTAAGTATGTACTGATTAAAATATTTTTAAATACAAGAAATGTTGTTTATTTAATTCGAGAAATTGTTCGATATGTTATTCTAATTTTAAATATTTATTGTAAAGGAAGGTATTGTGATGCAAATAAGTTAGTTTCGAAATTAAGCTATATCAGTCCTCAATTAGGCGTAGCACATAATATAATTATAACTATAAATGTTCGGTAATTCCTACACGGTGTAATCAATATTGGTCTCGCCTTAGGTATAGCCTCCAGGGATGTACGCATACAATTTTTTTCTGCTATGACAATTTTCAATTTGAACCAGCAGCTTCCACCCAACACCCGGAAATAAAACCTGAGTACGTTGGTGATGGCTCCATATAACTGTGGCCTCTAAATTGCAGTATTTTGGATAATTCCCACCTTACCATGCGTCATTAATATCGGTCCTCTTTTTGCGTTTTTAGTGTATATTATGGTTTACATAAATCGGGTTGTAGAATTGTCGATATAGATCCACTTTTTGGTATGTTCTTTACATTTCAATTTTAAGTACCTGCCAATATACCTATGGGGTATCCAAAGTTCGAATCGGCCTAACGCTTTTTTCACTTGTTATTTTTTATACTCTCCACCATAGTATGGAGGGTATATTAATTTTTTTCCCGTTTGTAACTCGTCGAAATAACCATTTCCGACCCTATAAAGTATAGACGATCTGTCCGTCTGTTTTAATCACTCTAGCATCTTTTGTCTGCAGGCAGGCCAAGTTCGATGATGGTCTATATCGGTCCACGTTTAGGCATAGCTCCCATATAAGGGTACCCCCCAATTTTCGATATTTTGGGGGTTCTTAAGTGCGTTTTTCAACCAAATTCGCTGCAATTTAGTACATTGAATTCATATTGGGTCCCAAATTTCCCCACTAAAAATTATAAATATTGGTCCACCTTTTCTGGTAGCCCCCATATAAGGGTACCACCCAATTTTTAGTTTTGTGGGGTTTTGACCGGATTTTTTCGCCGAATTGCCTGGAATTTTGTATTTTGAGTTCTTAATAGGTATCAAATCTCTCTAAAAAAATATATATAAAGCTCCTTTTTTCGGGTAACGCCCATATAAAGTTACCCTCTAATTTTCGGTATCTTGGGGTTCTTGCGCGCGTTTTTCAACCGAATTCGCTATAATTTCGTATTTTGTAGTCGTATATGGTAAAAAATCTCCCTACCAAAAATTATTAATATTCACCCCATTTTAGGGGTAGTCCCCATATAACCCCCTATTTATACCCTCCACCATAGTATGGAGAGTATATTAATTTAGTTATTCCGTTTGCAACTCATCGAAATACTCATTTCCTATAAAGTATATATATTCTTGATCAGCGTAAAATTCTATGACGATATAGCCATGTCCGTCTGTCTGTTGTAATCACTCTAGCGTCTAAACGAATTGAGATAGATATCCAAATGCATAGAGTCGTCTTTTGTCTGCAGGCAGGTCAAGCTCCCATATAAGGGGGTTCCTTTTGGAGTTCTGGAGCGCGTTTGTCAACCGAATTCGCTGAAATTTGCTGCATTCGGTTCTTATTGGGTACTAAATGCCTCCCCAAAAATTATAAATATAGGTCCTGAAATTTCTGAAATTTTTATTATGGTTTACATAATCCCTTTTTAGAAATGTCGGTATAGGTATACTTTTTGGTATATTCCCTTTATTTTCATTTCTAGTACCTGTCAGTATAACTATGATGGAGGATAGCAAAAGTTCGGCACGGCTGAACTTAACGCCTTTCCACTTGTTTAACTTGTAATAGGTGTATAACACACATTCTTCCATCGTTTTAAATAACCCTGAAGGAAATGTGGGGTGTTGTATCGCCTTTGTCTACTATTGTGGCGACATGTCTCCATATTTTCTACAACTTGTCTACATATCATATAATAAGAAGAAACATTTGTTATGTTAACTGCCAACTGAGCATGGTTATGCTTCTTCTAATTTTTCTTAAATTAGAAATATGTTGGCGGCAATAGATATACATTTTGTTAAAAACGCGAGTTTAAAGTTATTAATGGTAATTGGTTAATTAATTTAATTAATTGGTGAAGAAAAAATTTTGAGCAAAAGAAATTATAAAGTGACATATGTGACCTTTTGTCTATATCTACAAACTTTTGACATACTACTGACAGTGTCCACATATGTGACGCTGTGTCTATATCTAAAAACTACTGACTTACTACTGACCATGTCACTAGTTCATTTCCAATGACAAGCACATGTTAAATGTCATTTGACAACATGAAATGGGCTGCTGGAAGACCCTTAAAGGCGCAATTCCGGCAATGAATTGGACATGCCCCGCACAGCAACGCCTACAAACCTCTGCACTCATCCGGCAATCCCTCACTCTATGGTCAAAGCCGAGGCACGTATAGCACACTGGAACAGCATCCTGCCTGCGTGTGACAAACCTGAACCATTGAATGTAGGTACACTCCAGTACAACATTAACTCTCGCGTCAACACCACACGGCTTCCACGGTCCGCTCACCAGCCTCACACTCTTCTTAAACGCTTCCTCGGACATCCGCTGAGCGAAATTCATCTTAAAGAGACCACCCATGAACTCCTCCACAGCTAGCCCCGCATGCACACGCTGCACCACAACACGAGGCTCAAGCTTGTCACGAACCGACACCTCCAACCCAACGTCCGCAAAAAAAATTTAATTTTTCGCACAGAAAGAGACAACAAATATTGTATTTGTTTCCCCGAATATTGTTCAACAATTTTTGCTCTAGGTTACTCTAAATACGTGTTGCCCGTTCAGCACTCAAACTCCGAATGACTCCGTAGGTACCAAACGATCACACGTAGTTGGACGTGATCACCTAATTGGATAAGGAGCGGAGCCTATCTAAAACTCCTGCCTTTCTAAGGGTCAGGCACCCCGGTTGCAGTGCACGCTCTGACACTGTTATTCCGAGACATTTAACAGTACACGAATACCTTATGCCGCGTTCACCAGCTCGAATGCAGGGAGGACGGCTGCGTGCCAACCTGCCTTTCAGCAGCATCAGCACCGTCTTCTCGGTAGCCACCTCCATTTCATCAACAAACGGAGGAAATGATGGAGTCTCCGAATCTGGAAAGAATGTTCCCAACAAAAGCCCTACGCTCTCCCCCCACCCCGAGGTGGTTGTCGCAGAGCTGCTACGCAACCCCTGTAGGTCGACCTGTCTCTTAGACCCACCATGCCGGCACACACGGTATACTATACCCCATGGATCATCTCCATTGTCCCGTACGAATCTCCTCCAATTGTCTTGTTTACTCCTAGACAGCTCGTCTTTGTACGTACTAAGAGCAGCAAGGAACTCGGATTTACGCTGCGCTAAATCTTCCGCATTTGCACGCCTGGCTCTTTGGAAGCGCCGCCTAAGACGCCTGACTTGCCGCCGCCTGGTAGTTAGCTCGCGGGTCCACCATTTGACCTTACTCGGCTTAGCCTGACGCCGTCTACCGAGGAGTACGTCATTGACGCTGCTCATCCACTCGTTCAACAAGCTGACCTGGTCATCTATGGTCCGTGCCCTAAAGTCCACAAGTGGTAAAGCCAACTCCTTGACACAGTTCGCATATTGGTCCCAGTTTACATCTCGTTCCTTCCAACCCCTGAAACGCTCAGTTCCCTGCGTACGTCCCCTCGGAGTGGACAAAATCTCAATGAGGTTATGGTCACTCACACCCCAGTCTTCGCAAACACTCCAACTAAACTGGTAAGCTGTCATTGCTGCCCCATTTGCAGCCGTCCCGTCTATGTCACTCACCCCGGAGGGACCATCAAAGGTATACAGATCCGAGGGCTCATTTAAGATCTCGACGCCCCTCGCTAACACCCATTCACTAAGCGCTTCTCCTCGGATGCGATTCCGATGACCAGATGTTGACCTGGTCATCTTGGAGAACCACAGCGAGGAGGTTGCGTTCGCGTGTAGCCCTAGGATTAGGGGACAATGACAGTAGAACCTATGATTGTTTAAGAAGTTGTAATCGTAAATTACTTAAAATGAGGAATAGATTCAGTGGGAAGGTATTCGTATATGGCCATCTTTACAGTTCGTCAGGTTAAATTGGAGATTCCCGACTGTCATACATGTAAGTATGTACTGATTAAAATATTTTTAAATACAAGAAATGTTGTTTATTTAATTCGAGAAATTGTTCGATATGTTATTCTAATTTTAAATATTTATTGTAAAGGAAGGTATTGTGATGCAAATAAGTTAGTTTCGAAATTAAGCTATATCAGTCCTCAATTAGGCGTAGCACATAATATAATTATAACTATAAATGTTCGGTAATTCCTACACGGTGTAATCAATATTGGTCTCGCCTTAGGTATAGCCTCCAGGGATGTACGCATACAATTTTTTTCTGCTATGACAATTTTCAATTTGAACCAGCAGCTTCCACCCAACACCCGGAAATAAAACCTGAGTACGTTGGTGATGGCTCCATATAACTGTGGCCTCTAAATTGCAGTATTTTGGATAATTCCCACCTTACCATGCGTCATTAATATCGGTCCTCTTTTTGCGTTTTTAGTGTATATTATGGTTTACATAAATCGGGTTGTAGAATTGTCGATATAGATCCACTTTTTGGTATGTTCTTTACATTTCAATTTTAAGTACCTGCCAATATACCTATGGGGTATCCAAAGTTCGAATCGGCCTAACGCTTTTTTCACTTGTTATTTTTTATACTCTCCACCATAGTATGGAGGGTATATTAATTTTTTTTCCGTTTGTAACTCGTCGAAATAACCATTTCCGACCCTATAAAGTATAGACGATCTGTCCGTCTGTTTTAATCACTCTAGCATCTTTTGTCTGCAGGCAGGCCAAGTTCGATGATGGTCTATATCGGTCCACGTTTAGGCATAGCTCCCATATAAGGGTACCCCCCAATTTTCGATATTTTGGGGGTTCTTAAGTGCGTTTTTCAACCAAATTCGCTGCAATTTAGTACATTGAATTCATATTGGGTCCCAAATTTCCCCACTAAAAATTATAAATATTGGTCCACCTTTTCTGGTAGCCCCCATATAAGGGTACCACGCAATTTTTAGTTTTGTGGGGTTTTGACCGGATTTTTTCGCCGAATTGCCTGGAATTTTAAAAAAAAAATTAAAAAAATTATATAAAGCTCCTTTTTTCGGGTAACGCCCATATAAAGTTCCCCTCCAATTTTCGGTATTTTGGGGTTCTTGCGCGCGTTTTTCAACCGAATTCGCTATAATTTCGTATTTTGTAGTCGTATATGGTAGTCCCCACCAAAAATTATTAATATTCACCCCATTTTAGGGGTAGTCCCCATATAACCCCCTATTTATACCCTCCACCATAGTATGGAGAGTATATTAATTTAGTTATTCCGTTTGCAACTCATCGAAATACTCATTTCCTATAAAGTATATATATTCTTGATCAGCGTAAAATTCTATGACGATATAGCCATGTCCGTCTGTCTGTTGTAATCACTCTAGCGTCTAAACGAATTGAGATAGATATCGAAATGCATAGAGTCGTCTTTTGTCTGCAGGCAGGTCAAGCTCCCATATAAGGGGGTTCCTTTTGGAGTTCTGGAGCGCGTTTGTCAACCGAATTCGCTGAAATTTGCTGCATTCGGTTCTTATTGGGTACTAAATGCCTCCCCAAAAATTATAAATATAGGTCCTGAAATTTCTGAAATTTTTATTATGGTTTACATAATCCCTTTTTAGAAATGTCGGTATAGGTATACTTTTTGGTATATTCCCTTTATTTTCATTTCTAGTACCTGTCAGTATAACTATGATGGAGGATATCAAAAGTTCGGCACGGCTGAACTTAACGCCTTTCCACTTGTTTAACTTGTAATAGGTGTATAACACACATTCTTCCATCGTTTTAAATAACCCTGAAGGAAATGTGGGGTGTTGTATCGCCTTTGTCTACTATTGTGGCGATATGTCTCCATATTTTCTACAACTTGTCTACATATCATATAATAAGAAGAAACATTTGTTATGTTAACTGCCAACTGAGCATGGTTATGCTTCTTCTAATTTTTCTTAAATTAGAAATATGTTGGCGGCAATAGATATACATTTTGTTAAAAACGCGAGTTTAAAGTTATTAATGGTAATTGGTTAATTAATTTAATTAATTGGTGAAGAAAAAATTTTGAGCAAAAGAAATTATAAAGTGACATATGTGACCTTTTGTCTATATCTACAAACTTTTGACTTACTACTGACAGTGTCCACATATGTGACGCTGTGTCTATATCTAAAAACTACTGACTTACTACTGACCATGTCACTAGTTCATTTCCAATGACAAGCTCATGTTAAATGTCATTTGACAACATGAAATGGGCTGCTGGAAGACCCTTAAAGGCGCAATTCCGGCAATGAATTGGACATGCCCCGCACAGCAACGCCTACAAACCTCTGCACTCATCCGGCAATCCCTCACTCTATGGTCAAAGCCGAGGCACGTATAGCACACTGGAACAGCATCCTGCCTGCGTGTGACAAACCTGAACCATTGAATGTAGGTACACTCCAGTACAACATTAACTCTCGCGTCAACACCTCACGGCTTCCACGGTCCGCTCACCAGTCTCACACTCTCCTAAACGCTTCCTCGGACATCCGCTGAGCGAAATTCATCTTAAAGAGACCACCCATGAACTCCTCCACAGCTAGCCCCGCATGCACACGCTGCACCACAACACGAGGCTCAAGCTTGTCACGAACCGACACCTCCAACCCAACGTCCGCAAAAAAAATTTAATTTTTCGCACAGAAAGAGACAACAAATATTGTATTTGTTTCCCTCTAGGAATATTGTTCAACAATTTCGTAGGTACCAAACGATCACACGTAGTTGGACGTGATCACCTAATTGGATAAGGAGAGTTACTCTAAATACGTGTCTGCTGTTATTCCGAGACATTTAACAGTACACGAATACCTTATGCCGCGTTCACCAGCTCGAATGAAGGGAGGACGGCTGCGTGCCAATCTGCCTTTCAGCAGCATCAGCACCGTATTCTCGGTAAGGAAATGATGGAGTCTCCGAATCTGGAAAGAATGTTCCCAACAAAAGCCCTACGCTCTCCCCGCACCCCGAGGTGGTTGTCGCAGAGCTGCTACGCAACCCCTGTAGGTCGACCTGTCTCTTAGACCCACCATGCCGGCACACACGGTATACTATACCCCATGGATCATCTCCATTGTCCCGTACAAATCTCCTCCAATTGTCTTCTTTACTCCTAGACAGCTCGTCTTTGTACGTACTAAGAGCAGCAAGGAACTCGGATTTACGCTGCGCTAAATCTTCCGCATTGACACGCCTGGCTCTTTGGAAGCGCCGCCTAAGACGCCTGACATGCCGCCGCATAGTAGTTAGCTCGCGGGTCCACCATTTGACCTTACTCGGCTTGGCCTGACGGCGTCTACCGAGGAGTACGTCATTGACGCTGCTCATCCACTCGTTCAGCAAGCTGACCTGGTCATCTATGGTCCGTGCCCTAAAGTCCACTAGTGGCAAAGCCAACTCCCTACAGTTCGCATAATGGTCCCAGTTCACATCTCGTTCCTTCCAGCCCCTGAAACGTTCAGTTCCCTGCGTACGTCCCCTGGGAGTGGCCACAATCTCAATGAGGTTGTGGTCACTCACGCCCCAGTCTTCGCAAATACTCCAACTAAACTGGTAAGCTGTCATTGCTGCCCCATTTGCAGCCGTCACGTCTATGTCACTCACCCCGGAGGGACCATCAAAGGTATACAGATCCGAGGGCTCATTTAATATCTCGACGCCCCTCGCTAACACCCATTCACTAAGCGCCTCTCCTCGGATGCGATTCCGATGACCAGATGTTGACCTGGTCATCTTGGAGAACCACAGCGAGGAGGTTGCGTTCGCGTCTAGCCCTAGGATTAGCGGACAACTACTCTCGAGGAGTAGTACCGTATCCATATACCTTAAATATGGCTCCAAAGGTGAGCTGAAGTGGCAGTAGATGCTAGCCAGCAACATCTTCCCTCCCGCCCATTCAACGGACACACACACCCCCTCAGGTTGGCTACTTCTAACTGTACAGTCGACGTCACCGTTAACAACTATTATAGCAGAGCCACATCCCTCGTCCGTAAAGGCTCGCATCCCCCCCGGCAATCCTCTAACACAACCATCCCTGCAGTAAGGCTCCTGCACCAACGCAAACATGGCACCCATACGGAGAAGCGCATGACCGAATTCGTGCATAACGCTCGCAGAACGCTGGCAATTATATTGGAAAATCCTCATCATTAATGCCTTGCATTTGCCCTAGCCATCAGCGCAGCATAAATAGGACAATCAGCAGACAGCATCATATGGCCAGACGGTTTGCCCTTAAAGGCACAGTTCCTGCAATTAACCGTGTTACCGCACTCACTCGATAAGTGACCAGTGCCACCACAACGCCTGCAAACCTCCGCCTGCATTCTGCACTCACGAACTCGATGGTCAAAGCCAAGGCAACGGAAGCACACCGCAACTGGATCCTGCCTACGCGCTATGAACCTAAACCAGTTTACATAGACGCCGGTAGCACATAGCTTCTCGGCCACCCTCTCAGTGCACTCCAAAATCACATTCACCCTTGCATCTATGTTACTTGGAGGCTTCCACGCCGCACTTACCAGCCTCACGCTTCTCCTAAACGCTTCCTCTGACATATCTTCAGCAAAGTTGAACTTGTACACCGCCTGCATAAAGCAATCAGGGGTAATATCCGCGTCGACCCGCTGGACAACAATTCTTGGACCAAGCTTGTCCTTCACCGACACCTCCAGCCCAACGTCAGCAAAACGCGTGTTGGATGCAATTTTCTCCCTCTCCGCAATAGAGGGTGTACGAATAACCGCACCACCATCTTTGATTGGTTTCACCTCGTGCACCCTCACTCCAAGTGCTGGCCCAACCTCCTCAACCACCCTCTTTGCCACTTCCCTGCCTGACGCACCATCCTTACTCCTCACTACCACTGACCACGTCTCAACCGGCTTTGGCACTGGCTTAGCAACCTGAGGGCCACGCACGCCTGCTACTGGCGCCCCCGACACTACCTCCGCATGGCCAACAGCTGGGCGCAACAAACCCCCAACACCAGCCATGCTCTCGAACGCCTCTAACTTCCCCTTTAACCTCTCATTCTCCACAATGGCTCTCATCAGCACTTCCTCGTACCTGCTCGCAAGAGAAATTATCTCCCGCGTCGTACTCGAACCGCACTGCGCGTCACAGAGCACGTCAAGCAGGTTGTCCGTGATGCTCTTAATATCGGACACCGTCACCCCTCCAACCGCCTTAAGAGCACCTCTCTTACTGCGAGAACGACTCTCCCTTGACGACCCACCTGCACGCTCTTCTACAACAGACTCACCAGAGCGGCCCTCATCACGCGATGCAGCATCACCACCAGCCACCACTACGCTCTCCACAATCACTGCTCTCTCAGCCAACGAAGAGTCGCTCCGAACCACCTTCGCCGGAGCAGGCACCTTCTTCGCCGGAGAGGACACCTTCTTCGCCTGAGAGGGCACCTTCTTCGCCGGAGAGGCCACCTTCTTCTTAGGCGAAGCACCCTTCTTCATGGGAGAACCAACCTTCATCCGTTTACTATCCGATTCCATCCCATCCGAACTCTCACTCTCAGTGTGCCTCAACCTCCTAGCAGAGGGAGGAGGCATCAACGACGCCGACGAGCCACTGCACCCCATCATCTCTGCGTCCGATGTCTCAGTGAGATCACCAGCACTAGCCGCATTCTCCCCAGGCTCACCAGCCTTCTTCCTCCTAATTGTTTTAGGAGGCATTGCCCACAAAAAGGTAAACTACACTTACCTCCGAACAATGTCCAAGACACCAAAACCAAACCGAAATCGACGAATAGAATAGTCCAAGGAACACTAGGATCACAACAGTCCAATCAAATCAAAGCAAATTAACCAAAACCGAAATCCAAAGAATAGCCAATCAAAACAAACGAGATCACAACTGTCCAATCGACACAGGATTCCCCAACAACACTTTAACACAACTGACAGAGTCAGAAAATCTGAAATAATTCGCAGAGCGAGACAACAAATGTTGTATTTGTTTTCACCCGAAATGATAACACAATTTTTCCGCAAAGCTACTCAAAATACGTCTTATCCGTTGCACGCTCAAACTCCAAATGGACAGTATCTGAAAGTGCTTTATGCGAGTACCTGCCCAAAGGCCCACCTCGCAGTGGCTGAGCCACAGGCGGATAAGCGCCCACCAGCGCACCAGCAGCAAAGTGCTGTACCAATCGGAGAGCATACAGAAGGCATACTCTCCCCCTTGGTGAGGGGCGAAACCACAACCCCCGCGAAGCTCCCCAGGGGGCCACACCAACTGTCAGGCTGGATCAACAGATCCAGGGGCACCTGACACCCGCGGTACGGAAAACCTCCGCTCAGGCTCGAGACCGAAGCCTCTTCCAGTTCGACACAAGTCCGGGCTGGTATCCCAAAACAAAAATAAACAACGGCAACGGCAGCAAACTACCGCAAGTGACAAGGAGGACCTTGCCACAGGCAGTGGCGACGATGAACAAAAACACAAAACACAAACAATTAACATGCTGTCCTCACGGACTGCACAAAGGGCCCAAGGACCGCGGCAACGGACATCACAAGACAAACAGTCAACGAAACTGCCCTCACGGGCAGCCTACACGACATCCACAACCGCAGAAGTTACTTCCGCGAAGAAGAGACACCGCGAACCTCCCACGATGCGGCAAGACAGCGAAGCACAGCAGCCACAACAACCGCAGCTCTCCACCAACGACCGCACCCAACAGCACCAACGCCAACCGGCGCACCAACCCACCACCACCCGGTGCAACCGACCAACCCAACTGCAAGGGGGTTATGCACGAGGACCACCTCCGCTAAGTACTGTCCTTCTCCTAAATGCTTCACGAGCAAAACTACTTAAACAACTAAAGGTCCGATCGTCTTCAAGTGCCCTACTGAAATCCCACCCCGCCCCTCCATTCGATATACCCATACTTGCTAAATCTCTAATGTCATCATAGTAACAGCATTCCGTCAGTATATGCTTCCAGTCCTCAGTCATCCCGCACCCACATAAATCCGTCTGGGCAAGGCCTCTCTTATGCAGGAAAGCATTGAGAGAGCCATGCCCCGTCAGTAAGAAACCAGTACTTAAGCCGAAGCGAAAGTCTGGCCGGTCCACTACGAACGTTGCGTCACGAATAAATTCGTACGTCACCCTCCCTTTGTCACTGTTCGTCCACCTTGTCCTCCACCTATCAACAACACAATCCCGAAGGATTGTGCTGTACCGCCTACTCTCCCCATCCACCAAATCAGAAGGCCTGAGCCAATCATCCTCATCCAACTGCAAACCACGCTTAAGCTTGTACAAAATAGCCCTACATCTCACTTCAAGATCAAGCGGCGCGGCGCCAAGCAGCACCTGCAACGCCTCTGTTGAAACAGTGCGACACACTGGCAAGCACGCTAGCATGACGACCCGCTGACACGAAAGGAGCTTCTTCTGCCCAAAGACAGAAGAGGCAGTTCTGTACCATATAGGTGCACCATAAGTTGCGCAGGCAACAAAAAGCCCACCATATATGATTCGTACAGAACGCCTACTCAAGCCCCAATCAGTCCGCAAAACACGCCTGATGGTCCCAACGACCGCTGTCAGCTTCTCTTTCAACCGATCAAAGTGTGGAAGAAAATTCAACCGCTCTGACACCGTTACTCCGAGATATTTAACAGTACACGAATACCTTATGCCGCGTTCACCAGCTCGAATGCAGGGAGGACGACTACGTGCCAACCTGCCTTTCAACAGCATCAGCACCGTCTTCTCAGTAGCCACCTCCACTCCAACTCGGTCACTCCAAGCCTGCACAATCTGCATAGCCTGCTCCCCACGATTTTCAAGTTCAAGGCGACTATCCCCTTCAATCATGATGAGCAAGTCATCCGCATATGCGCAAACCTTGAAGGAAGCAGCCAACTCCCGCAACAGGGGATCCATCATGAGGTTCCATATACATGGACCACAAATGGAACCCTGTGGGCAACCCCGCTGCACATCCCTCCAGACCGAAGCACTGGCTCCCACGACACAAGCCTTCCTATCCCGGAAATAACTTGCCCAAAGAGCAATCTCCCTACACCCGACCTCTGACAACCTTGTGAGCACGCTATCCCATAGGAGGAAGTCAAATGCGCCTTTAAAGTCCACAAATATGCCAAGGACATATTTGGAATTTGACCCGCTCAGGCTATCTTGCACATGCCGCCACGCGTCCACAGTACTTCTACCCTCGGTAAAACCGAACTGATACAAGGACGTACCTTCGCTGTAGCAGTCCTTAAGCCGTGCCACCATAATCCTCTCCAGTACTTTTCCAAGCACTGGGAGAAGGCTTATGCCCCGATACGAGCGAGGATCACTCCTAACCCGATCAGGCGACTTAAGTAAAACCACAACTCGGGCACACTTCCAAGTACGCGGGAAGTATCCATGACGAATGCAGCTGGAGAAAACGGACTCGATATATTCCGGCATAACCTTCCAGATGGCTTTCACCATCCTTCCAGTCATACCATCCATACCTGGCGATTTTCTACTTCTAATTCGGCAGATACTGTCCTCAACTTCTATACGATCCAAACCCGGAGGCTCCCTCATTTCATCAACAAGCGGAGGAAATGATGGAGTCTCCGAATCTGGAAAGAATGTTCCCAACAAAAGCCCTACGCTCTCCCCCCACCCCGAGGTGGTTGTCGCAGAGCTGCTACGCAACCCCTGTAGGTCGACCTGTCTCTTAGACCCACCATGCCGGCACACACGGTATACTATACCCCATGGATCATCTCCATTGTCCCGTACGAATCTCCTCCAATTGTCTTCTTTACTCCTAGACAGCTCGTCTTTGTACGTACTAAGAGCAGCAAGGAACTCGGATTTACGCTGCGCTAAATCTTCCGCATTGGCACGCCTGGCTCTTTGGAAGCGCCGCCTAAGACGCCTGACTTGCCGCCGCCTGGTAGTTAGCTCGCGGGTCCACCATTTGACCTTACTCGGCTTAGCCTGACGGCGTCTACCGAGGAGTACGTCATTGACGCTGCTCATCCACTCGTTCAACAAGCTGACCTGGTCATCTATGGTCCGTGCCCTAAAGTCCACAAGTGGCAAAGCCAACTCCCTGACACAGTTCGCATAATGGTCCCAGTTCACATCTCGTTCCTTCCAACCCCTGAAACGCTCGGTTCCCTGCGTACGTCCCCTGGGAGTGGCCACAATCTCAATGAGGTTGTGGTCACTCACACCCCAGTCTTCGCAAATACTCCAACTAAACTGGTAAGCTGTCATTGCTGCCCCATTTGCAGCCGTCACGTCTATGTCACTCACCCCGGAGGGACCATCAAAGGTATACAGATCCGAGGGCTCATTTAAGATCTCGACGCCCCTCGCTAACACCCATTCACTAAGCGCTTCTCCTCGGATGCGATTCCGATGACCAGATGTTGACCTGGTCATCTTAGAGAACCACAGCGAGGAGGTTGCGTTCGCGTCTAGCCCTAGGATTAGCGGACAACTACTCTCGAGGAGTAGTACCGTATCCATATACCTTAAATATGGCTCCAGAGGTGAGCTGAATTGGCAGTAGATGCTAGCCAGCAACATCTTCCCTCCCGCCCATTCAACGGACAGAGACACCCCCTCAGGTTGGCTACTTCTAACAGTACAGTCAACGTCACCGTCAACAACTATTATAGCAGAGCCACATCCCTCGTCCGTAAAGGCTCGCATCCCCCCGGCAATCCACGCACACAACCATCCCTACAGTAAGGCTCTTGCACCAACGCGAACATAGCGCCCATACGGAGCAGAGCCTGCCCGAACTCGTGCATGACCGACGCAGACCGCTGGCAGTTGTACTGGAGTATTCTTACCATTAGTGTCTAGCGTTTGCCCTCGCCGCCAACGCCGCATAGATTGGACAGTCATTCGACAGCATGAAATGGGCAGCTGGAAGACCCTTGAAGGCACAATTCCGGCAATGAATGGGACCGTCACAAGAAGTGCCCACATGCCCAGAACCACAGCAACGCCTGCAAACCTCGGCACTCATCCGGCAATCCCTCACTCTATGGTCAAAGCCGAGGCACCGATAGCACACAGGAACAGCATCCTGCCTGCGAGTGACAAACCTAAACCACTGGATGTATGTTCCCTCAGAACAAAGCTTCTCCGCCATGCGCTCCGTACACTCCAGTACAACATTAACCCTCGCGTCCACACCACCCGGCTTCCACGGTCCGCTCACCAGTCTAACGCTCTTCTTAAACACATCCTCGGGCATCAGCTGAGCAAAATTCATCTTGTACAGATCACCCATGAACTCTTCCACAGCCAGCTCCGCATGTACACGCTGCACCACCACACGAGGCCCAAGCTTGTCACGAACCGAGACCTCCAAACCAACGTCAGCAAACTTCTTGTTCGCCGCAATCTTCTCTCGCTCCGCAACAGACGGAGTACGAATAACCGCACCCCCGTCCTTCATTGCCTTCACCTCATGTACACGGACTTTCAGCGTGGGCCCCACCTCATCAACCACCTTCTTCACCACCTCCCTGCCAGAGGCCCCCTTCCTATCTCTCACCACCACCGACCAGGTTTCCACAGCCGGAGCACTAACCACCGGCGGCCGCACCGACAAAGCAGCCCCAGCTACACCAGCTGAAGCTACACCAGCAGACGAGACAGGCCCCTTAACAGGGCGACCAGGAACCCCTGCACCCAACATGCTCTCGAACGCCTCCAATTTGCCTTTCAGCTTCTCATTTTCAATAAGCGCTCTCATCAACAACTCCTCATAGCGACTGGCCAGCGAAATTACCTCTCTCGTAGTGTCTGAGGTGCACTGACTCTCACTCAGTAAATCGAGGAGACAATCAGTGACGCTCTTAAGGTCGCTCACCGTTACCCCACCAGCTGACTTAAGCGGCGATCTCTTCGCCCTAGGTCTACTCTCCCTCTGCACATCCCTTGCAGTCTCACCGCTGGCATCCGCCGACGAAACATCCGCCCCTCTCAGAACCCTGGACTCAATAACCAGAGGCCTCTCTCTTAACTCAACAGGCACCACCGGCACTTTCTTCGGCGACTTCTTAGTCGGTGATCTCTTGGTCGGCGACTTCCTCTTCTCTGGAGTCCCCAACTTGACTCTCTTACTATCCGACTCCATTCCGTCGGAACTCTCCTCTGCATCCGCATGCCTCGACCTCCTACCAGAAGGCGGCGGCATCAGCGACGCAGACGACGCACTCCCCTCCATCTCCCCGTCAGACGTGTCAACTGCCGACGCAACATCGTTCGCCGGCTCACCCCCCTTCTTCTTCCTTGCCGCTTTTGGAGGCATAGCAACACCAGACCAATGTAACTGGAACACCACTTACCTTGATCCAAATCGTAATCCAAATGCAAATCCGCGTCAGAACCAGGGAAACCACAATAACAATCTAATCAAAACCACAATCCGAAAGAAAACCAAAGACGTACCGAAATCACTACTGTCCAAACCACTCACGGAAAGGTATGATGGATGCTGAGACACCTCCGGAATACCCCAAAGGATTCCCCAACAACACTTTACTGTGACCGACAGAGTCAGAAAATTCAAATTTTTGCACAGACAGAGACAACAAATGTTGTATTTGTTTCACCGATTTTTGATAAACAATTTTTCGCTAGGCTACTTTGAATACGTGTTGCTCGCTCAAATGCTAAACTCCGAATGACTCCGAATGGACAGTATCTGAAAGTGCTTTATGCGAGTACCTGCCCAAAGGCCCACCTCGCAGTGGCTGAGCCACAGGCGGATAAGCGCCCACCAGCGCACCAGCGCACCAGCAGCAAAGTGCTGTACCAATCGGAGAGCATACAGAAGGCATACTCTCCCCCTTGGTGAGGGGCGAAACCACAACCCCCGCGAAGCTCCCCAGGGGGCCACACCAACTGTCAGGCTGGATCAACAGATCCAGGGGCACCTGACACCCGCGGTACGGAAAACCTCCGCTCAGGCTCGAGACCGAAGCCTCTTCCAGTTCGACACAAGTCCGGGCTGGTATCCCAAAACAAAAATAAACAACGGCAACGGCAGCAAACTACCGCAAGTGACAAGGAGGACCTTGCCACAGGCAGTGGCGACGATGAACAAAAACACAAAACACAAACAATTAACATGCTGTCCTCACGGACTGCACAAAGGGCCCAAGGACCGCGGCAACGGACATCACAAGACAAACAGTCAACGAAACTGCCCTCACGGGCAGCCTACACGACATCCACAACCGCAGAAGTTACTTCCGCGAAGAAGAGACACCGCGAACCTCCCACGATGCGGCAAGACAGCGAAGCACAGCAGCCACAACAACCGCAGCTCTCCACCAACGACCGCACCCAACAGCACCAACGCCAACCGGCGCACCAACCCACCACCACCCGGTGCAACCGACCAACCCAACTGCAAGGGGGTTATGCACGAGGACCACCTCCGCTAAGTACTGTCCTTCTCCTAAATGCTTCACGAGCAAAACTACTTAAACAACTAAAGGTCCGATCGTCTTCAAGTGCCCTACTGAAATCCCACCCCGCCCCTCCATTCGATATACCCATACTTGCTAAATCTCTAATGTCATCATAGTAACAGCATTCCGTCAGTATATGCTTCCAGTCCTCGGTCATCCCGCACCCACATAAATCCGTCTGGGCAAGGCCTCTCTTATGCAGAAAAGCATTGAGAGAGCCATGCCCCGTCAGTAAGAAACCAGTACTTAAGCCGAAGCGAAAGTCTGGCCGGTCCACTACGAACGTTGCGTCACGAATAAATTCGTACGTCACCCTCCCTTTGTCACTGTTCGTCCACCTTGTCCTCCACCTATCCCGAAGGATTATGGTGTACCGCCTACTCTCCCCATCCACCAAATCAGAAGGCCTGAGCCAATCATCCTCATCCAACTGCAAACCACGCTTAAGCTTATACAAAATAGCCCTACATCTCACTTCAAGATCAAGCGGCGCGGCGCCAAGCAGCACCTGCAACGCCTCTGTTGAAACAGTGCGACACACTGGCAAGCACGCTAACATGACGACCCGCTGACACGAAAGGAGCTTCTTCTGCCCAAAGACAGAAGAGGCAGTTCTGTACCATATAGGTGCACCATAAGTTGCGCAGGCAACAAAAAGCCCACCATACGCACAGAACGCCTACTCAAGCCCCAATCAGTCCGCAAAACACGCCTGATGGTCCCAACGACCGCCGTCAGCTTCTCCTTCAACCGATCAAAGTGTGGAAGAAAATTCAAACGCTCCGACACTGTTACTCCGAGATATTTAACAGTACACGAATACCTTATGCCGCGTTCACCAGCTCGAATGCAGGGAGGACGACTGCGTGCCAACCTGCCTTTCAGCAGCATCAGCACCGTCTTCTCGGTAGCCACCTCCACTCCAACTCGGTCACTCCAAGCCTGCACAATCTGCATAGCCTGCTCACCACGATTTTCCAGTTCAAGGCGACTATCCCCTTCAATCATGATGAGCAAGTCATCCGCATATGCACAAACCTTGAAGGAAGCAGCCAACTCCCGCAACAGGGGATCCATCATGAGGTTCCATATACATGGACCACAAATGGAACCCTGTGGGCAACCCCGCTGCACATTCCTCCAGACCGAAGCACTGGCTCCCACGACACAAGCCTTCCTATCCCGGAAATAACTTGCCCAAAGAGCGATCTCCCTACACCCGACCTCTGACAACCTTGTGAGCACGCTATCCCATAAAAGGAAGTCAAATGCGCCTTTAAAATCCACAAATATGCCAAGGACATATTTGGAATTTGACCCCGCTCAGGCTATCTTGCACATGCCGCCACGCGTCCACAGTACCTCTACCCTCGGTAAAACCGAACTGATACAAGGACGTACCTTCACTGTAGCAGTCCTTAAGCCGTGCCACCATAATCCTCTCCAGCACCTTTCCAAGCACTGGGAGAAGGCTTATGCCCCGATACGAGCGAGGATCACTCCTAACCCGATCAGGCGACTTAAGTAAAACCACAACTCGGGCACACTTCCAAGTACGCGGGAAGTATCCATGACGAATGCAGCTGGAGAAAACGGACTCGATATATTCCGGCATAACCTTCCAGATGGCTTTCACCATCCTTCCAGTCATACCATCAATACCTGGCGATTTTCTACTTCTAACTCGGCAGATACTGTCCACAACTTCTATACGATCCAAACCCGGAGGCTCCCTCATTTCATCAACAAACGGAGGAAATGATGAAGTCTCCGAGTCCGGAAAGAACGTTCCCAACAAAAGCCCTACGCTCTCCCCCCACCCCGAGGTGGTTGTCGCAGAGCTGCTACGCAACCCCTGTAGGTCAACCTGTCTCTTAGACCCACCATGCCGGCACACACGGTATACTATACCCCATGGATCATCTCCATTGTCCCGTACGAATCTCCTCCAATTGTCTTCTTTACTCCTAGACAGCTCGTCTTTGTACGTACTAAGAGCAGCAAGGAACTCGGATTTACGCTGCGCTAAATCTTCCGCATTGACACGCCTGGCTCTTTGGAAGCGCCGCCTAAGACGCCTGACATGCCGCCGCATAGTAGTTAGCTCGCGGGTCCACCATTTGACCTTACTCGGCTTGGCCTGACGGCGTCTACCGAGGAGTACGTCATTGACGCTGCTCATCCACTCGTTCAGCAAGCTGACCTGGTCATCTATGGTCCGTGCCCTAAAGTCCACTAGAGGCAAAGCCAACTCCCTGACACAGTTCGCATAATGGTCCCAGTTCACATCTCGTTCCTTCCAGCCCCTGAAACGTTCAGTTCCCTGCGTACGTCCCCTGGGTGTGGCCACAATCTCAATGAGGTTGTGGTCACTCACGCCCCAGTCTTCGCAAATACTCCAACTAAACTGGTAAGCTGTCATTGCTGCCCCATTTGCAGCCGTCACGTCAATGTCACTCACCCCGGAGGGACCATCAAAGGTATACAGATCCGAGGGCTCATTTAATATCTCGACGCCCCTCGCTAACACCCATTCACTAAGCGCCTCTCCTCGGATGCGATTCCGATGACCAGATGTTGACCTGGTCATCTTGGAGAACCACAGCGAGGACCTCTAGCCCAGATTGGCTGTAGCCATATACAGGCTCCAAAGGTGAGCTGAAGTGGCAGTAATGCTAGCCCACCAGCGCTCCGAATGGACATCTTGAAGAGTTTAATGTGACAATAGGCCTACCTCACATTGGAGAGCATGCAGAAGAGCATGCAGAACTCTCCCCCTTGGTGAGGGGCGAAACCACAACCCCCGCGAAGCTCCCCAGGGGGCCACACCAACTGTCAGGCTGGATCAACAGATCCAGGGGCACCTGACACCCGCGGTACGGAAAACCTCCGCTCAGGCTCGAGACCGAAGGCCTCTTCCAGTTTGACGCACGTCCGGGCTGGTAACCCAAAACAACAATAAGCAACGAAGATAACCGCAGGTGGCCAGGAAAAACCTGACCACAAGCAGTGACAAATACACAAAACACAAACAATTAACATGCTGTCCTCACGGACTGCACCAAGGGCCCCAACGGACCGCGGCATCGGACAACACAACACAAACAATGAACAAAACTGCCCTCACGGACAGCCTACACTACATCCACAGGACGAGTGAAGCACATAAGTGGACACCACGAACCACCAACGATGCACAGATAACCGCAGGCAGACCGTACACCACCTACAACTGCAACCAACCGCCGACAGCCGCACCAGACCAGCACCACCAACCGGTGCACCTACCCACCACCACCCGGTGCAACCGACCAACCCAACTGCAAGGGGGCTATGTACGAGGACCACCTCCGCTAAGTACTGTCCTTCTCCTAAATGCTTCACGAGCAAAACTACTTAAACAACTAAAGGTCCGATCGTCTTCAAGTGCCCTACTGAAATCCCACCCCGCCCCTCCATTCGATATACCCATACTTGCTAAATCTCTAATGTCATCATAGTAACAGCATTCCGTTAGTATATGCTTCCAGTCCTCGGTCATCCCGCACCCACATAAATCCGTCTGGGCAAGGCCTCTCTTATGCAGAAAAGCATTGAGAGAGCCATGCCCCGTCAGTAAGAAACCAGTACTTAAGCCGAAGCGAAAGTCTGGCCGGTCCACTACGAACGTTGCGTCACGAATAAATTCGTACGTCACCCTCCCTTTGTCACTGTTCGTCCACCTAGTCCTCCACCTATCAACAACACAGTCCCGAAGGATAGTGCTGTACCGCCTACTCTCCCCATCCACCAAATCAGAAGGCCTGAGCCAATCATCCTCATCCAACTGCAAACCACGCTTAAGCTTATACATGATAGCCCTACATCTCACTTCAAGATCAAGCGGCGCGGCGCCAAGCAGCACCTGCAACGCCTCTGTTGAAACAGTGCGACACACTGGCAAGCACGCTAACATGACGACCCGCTGACACGAAAGGAGCTTCCTCTGCCCGAAGACAGAAGAGGCAGTTCTGTACCATATAGGTGCACCATAAGTTGCGCAAGCAACAAATAGCCCACCATATATGATGCGTACAGAGCGCCTACTCAAGCCCCAATCAGTCCGCAAAACACGCCTGATGGTCCCAACGACCGCTGTCAGCTTCTCCTTCAACCGATCGAAGTGTGGAAGAAAATTCAAACGCTCTGACACAGTTACCCCGAGATATTTAACAGTACTCGAATACCTTATGCCGCGTTCACCAGCTCGAATGCAGGGAGGACGACTGCGTGCCAACCTGCCTTTCAGCAGCATCAGCACCGTCTTCTCGGTAGCCACCTCCACTCCAACTCGGTCACTCCAAGCCTGCACAATCTGCATAGCCTGCCCACCACGATTTTCCAGTTCAAGGCGACTATCCCCTTCAATCATGATGAGCAAGTCATCCGCATATGCACAAACCTTGAAGGAAGCAGCCAACTCCCGCAACAGGGGATCCATCATGAGGTTCCATATACATGGACCACAAATGGAACCCTGTGGGCAACCCCGCTGCACATTCCTCCAGACCGAAGCACTGGCTCCCACGACACAAGCCTTCCTATCCCGGAAATAACTTGCCCAAAGAGCGATCTCCCTACACCCGACCTCTGACAACCTTGTGAGCACGCTATCCCATAAAAGGAAGTCAAATGCGCCTTTAAAATCCACAAATATGCCAAGGACATATTTGGAATTTGAC
Organism: Musca vetustissima; assembly: GCF_032173495.1. NCBI lineage: Eukaryota > Metazoa > Arthropoda > Insecta > Diptera > Muscidae > Musca > Musca vetustissima. The sequence goes on from NW_026887232.1 coordinate 94,895, forward strand.
CCGCTCAGGCTATCTTGCACATGCCGCCACGCGTCCACAGTACCTCTACCCTCGGTAAAACCGAACTGATACAAGGACGTACCTTCACCGTAGCAGTCCTTAAGCCGTGCCACCATAATCCTCTCCAGCACCTTTCCAAGCACTGGGAGAAGGCTTATGCCCCGATACGAGCGAGGATCACTCCTAACCCGATCAGGCGACTTAAGTAAAACCACAACTCGGGCACACTTCCAAGTACGCGGGAAGTATCCATGACGAATGCAGCTGGAGAAAACGGACTCGATATATTCCGGCATAACCTTCCAGATGGCTTTCACCATCCTTCCAGTCATACCATCAATACCTGGCGATTTTCTACTTCTAACTCGGCAGATACTGTCCACAACTTCTATACGATCCAAACCCGGAGGCTCCCTCATTTCATCAACAAACGGAGGAAATGATGAAGTCTCCGAGTCCGGAAAGAACGTTCCCAACAAAAGCCCTACGCTCTCCCCCCACCCCGAGGTGGTTGTCGCAGAGCTGCTACGCAACCCCTGTAGGTCAACCTGTCTCTTAGACCCACCATGCCGGCACACACGGTATACTATACCCCATGGATCATCTCCATTGTCCCGTACGAATCTCCTCCAATTGTCTTCTTTACTCCTAGACAGCTCGTCTTTGTACGTTCTAAGAGCAGCAAGGAACTCGGATTTACGCTGCGCTAAATCTTCCGCATTGACACGCCTGGCTCTTTGGAAGCGCCGCCTAAGACGCCTGACATGCCGCCGCATAGTAGTTAGCTCGCGGGTCCACCATTTGACCTTACTCGGCTTGGCCTGACGGCGTCTACCGAGGAGTACGTCATTGACGCTGCTCATCCACTCGTTCAGCAAGCTGACCTGGTCATCTATGGTCCGTGCCCTAAAGTCCACTAGTGGCAAAGCCAACTCCCTGACACAGTTCGCATAATGGTCCCAGTTCACATCTCGTTCCTTCCAGCCCCTGAAACGTTCAGTTCCCTGCGTACGTCCCCTGGGAGTGGCCACAATCTCAATGAGGTTGTGGTCACTCACGCCCCAGTCTTCGCAAATACTCCAACTAAACTGGTAAGCTGTCATTGCTGCCCCATTTGCAGCCGTCACGTCAATGTCACTCACCCCGGAGGGACCATCAAAGGTATACAGATCCGAGGGCTCATTTAATATCTCGACGCCCCTCGCTAACACCCATTCACTAAGCGCCTCTCCTCGGATGCGATTCCGATGACCAGATGTTGACCTGGTCATCTTGGAGAACCACAGCGAGGAGGTTGCGTTCGCGTCTAGCCCTAGGATTAGCGGACAACTACTCTCGAGGAGTAGTACCGTATCCATATACCTTAAATATGGCTCCAAAGGTGAGCTGAAGTGGCAGTAGATGCTAGCCAGCAACATCTTCCCTCCCGCCCATTCAACGGACACACACACCCCCTCAGGTTGGCTACTTCTAACAGTACAGTCGACGTCACTGTCCACAACTATTATAGCAGAGCCACATCCCTCGTCCGTAAAGGCTCGCATCCCCCCCGGCAATCCACGCACATAACCATCCCTACAGTAAGGTTCTTGCACCAACGCAAACATAGCGCCCATCCTCAGGATAGCTTGGCCAAATTCGTGCATTACGCTCGCAGACCGCTGGCAATTGTATTGAAGGATCTTCATTTAATGGCGTGCGTTAGCCCTCGCAGCCAACTTAGCATATCCGGGACACGCCATTGACAACATCAAGTGGTCAGCTGGTAGTCCCTTAAACGCACAATTCCTACAATGAGCAGGGTTGACACACTCAGCAGACAAGTGGCCCGTTCCTCCACAGTGTCTGCACACATCAGTGCTCATCCGGCAGTCTCTAACGCGATGATCCACACCGAGGCACCTAAAGCAGACGGGGACTGGATCCTGCCTCCGGACAACAAAGCGGAACCAACGGATGTAAACGCCGCTCGCACACAACTGTTCCGCCACACGCTCCGTACACTCTAAAACCACATTGATCCGAGTGTCCCCGCTCACTGGAGGCTTCCACGGACCACTCGCCAACCTCACGCTCTTCTTGTAGGTCTCCACCGACATACTGTCCTTGAAGTTCATGTCATACATTTCTTCCATAAACTCGTCGGGAGACATCTCTGCATGAACACGCTGAACTACCAGCCTCGGGCCAAGCCTATCCCTCACCGTCACCTCCAGACCAACATCAGCAAACTTCTTATTCGCCACGATCCTCTCCCTCTCCGCAACAGATGGAGTACGAAAACCGCACCGCCACTCTTCGTGGGCTTGACGTCATGGACCCTCACCTTAAGCGCTGGGCCCACCTCCTCCACCACCTTCTTTACGACCTCAGAGGCTGAGGCACCACCCTTGTCCCTCACCACCACCGACCAAGTCTCAGGCACTGCGACCATCGGCCTGGCAGCAACAGGGCCAGAGGACGCCGACTGCGCCGATTGCAACACAGGAGGCCTAACCCCCGGACGGACACCACAAGCCATCATCGCCTCGTACGCTTCGAGCTTGCCCTTCAACCTCTCGTTCTCCACAACCGCTCTCATCAGTATTTGCTCATACTGGCTGGAGCCCCTCCGAATGGACGCGCATGAATGGATTAACGAGATTCCTACTGTCCCCTCCGAATGGACAGTATCTTGAAGAGTTTAATGTGAGTTCCTGCCAATAGGCCTACCTCACAGTGGCTGAGCCACAGGCGGAAAAGCGCCCACCAGCGCTCCAGTACCGAAGTACTGTACCAATTGGAGAGCATGCAGAAGGCATACTCTCCCCCTTGGTGAGGGGCGAAACCACAACCCCCGCGAAGCTCCCCAGGGGGCCACACCAACTGTCAGGCTGGATCAACAGACCCAGGGGCACCTGACACCCGCGGTACGGAAAACCTCCGCTCAGGCTCGAGACCGAGGCCTCTTCCAGTTTGACGCACGTCCGGGCTGGTATCCCAAAACAACAATAAGCAACGAAGATAACCGCAGGTGGCCAGGAAAAACCCGGCCACAAGCAGTGACAAATACACAAAAACACAAACAATTAACATGCTGTCCTCACGGACTGCACCAAGGGCCCCAACGGACCGCGGCATCGGACAACACAACACAAACAATGAACAAAACTGCCCTCACGGACAGCCTACACTACATCCACAGGACGAGTGAAGCACATAAGTGGACACCACGAACCACCCACGATGCACAGATAACCGCAGGCAGACCGTACACCACCTACAACTGCAACCAACCGCCGACAGCCGCACCAGACCAGCACCGCCAACCGGTGCACCTACCCACCACCACCCGGTGCAACCGACCAACCCAACTGCAAGGGGGCTATGTACGAGGACCACCTCCGCTAAGTACTGTCCTTCTCCTAAATGCTTCACGAGCAAAACTACTTAAACAACTAAAGGTCCGATCGTCTTCAAGTGCCCTACTGAAATCCCACCCCGCCCCTCCATTCGATATACCCATACTTGCTAAATCTCTAATGTCATCATAGTAACAGCATTCCGTCAGTATATGCTTCCAGTCCTCGGTCATCCCGCACCCACATAAATCCGTCTGGGCAAGGCCTCTCTTATGCAGAAAAGCATTGAGAGAGCCATGCCCCGTCAGTAAGAAACCAGTACTTAAGCCGAAGCGAAAGTCTGGCCGGTCCACTACGAACGTTGCGTCACGAATAAATTCGTACGTCACCCTCCCTTTGTCACTGTTCGTCCACCTAGTCCTCCACCTATCAACAACACAGTCCCGAAGGATAGTGCTGTACCGCCTACTCTCCCCATCCACCAAATCAGAAGGCCTGAGCCAATCATCCTCATCCAACTGCAAACCACGCTTAAGCTTATACATGATAGCCCTACATCTCACTTCAAGATCAAGCGGCGCGGCGCCAAGCAGCACCTGCAACGCCTCTGTTGAAACAGTGCGACACACTGGCAAGCACGCTAACATGACGACCCGCTGACACGAAAGGAGCTTTCTCTGCCCGAAGACAGAGGAGGCAGTTCTGTACCATATAGGTGCACCATAAGTTGCGCAGGCAACAAAAAGCCCACCATATATGATACGTACAGAGCGCCTACTCAAGCCCCAATCAGTCCGCAAAACACGCCTGATGGTCCCAACGACCGCCGTCAGCTTCTCCTTCAACCGATCAAAGTGTGGAAGAAAATTCAAACGCTCTGACACTGTTACTCCGAGATATTTAACAGTACACGAATACCTTATGCCGCGTTCACCAGCTCGAATGCAGGGAGGACGACTGCGTGCCAACCTGCCTTTCAGCAGCATCAGCACCGTCTTCTCGGTAGCCACCTCCACTCCAACTCGGTCACTCCAAGCCTGCACAGTCTGCATAGCCTGCTCACCACGATTTTCCAGTTCAAGGCGACTATCCCCTTCAATCATGATGAGCAAGTCATCCGCATATGCGCAAACCTTGAAGGAAGCAGCCAACTCCCGCAACAGGGGATCCATCATGAGGTTCCATATACATGGACCACAAATGGAACCCTGTGGGCAACCCCGCTGCACATCCCTCCAGACCGAAGCACTGGCTCCCACGACACAAGCCTTCCTATCCCGGAAATAACTTGCCCAAAGAGCAATCTCCCTACACCCGACCTCTGACAACCTTGTGAGCACGCTATCCCATAAAAGGAAGTCAAATGCGCCTTTAAAATCCACAAATATGCCAAGGACATATTTGGAATTTGACCCGCTCAGGCTATCTTGCACATGCCGCCACGCGTCCACAGTACCTCTACCCTCGGTAAAACCGAACTGATACAAGGACGTACCCTCACTGTAGCAATCCTTAAGCCGTGCCACCATAATCCTCTCCAGCACTTTTCCAAGCACTGGAAGAAGACTTATGCCCCGATACGAGCGAGGATCACTCCTAACCCGATCAGGCGACTTAAGCAAGACCACAACTCGAGCACACTTCCAAGTACGCGGGAAGTAACCATGACGAATGCAGCTGGAGAAAACGGACTCGATATACTCCGGCATAACCTTCCAAATGGCTTTCACCATCCTTCCAGTCATACCATCAATACCTGGCGATTTTCTACTTCTAACTCGGCAGATACTGTCCACAACTTCTATACGATCCAAACCCGGAGGCTCCCTCATTTCATCAACAAACGGAGGAAATGATGAAGTCTCCGAATCCGGAAAGAATGTTCCCAACAAAAGCCCTACGCTCTCCCCCCACCCCGAGGTGGTTGTCGCAGAGCTGCTACGCAACCCCTGTAGGTCAACCTGTCTCTTAGACCCACCATGCCGGCACACACGGTATACTATACCCCATGGATCATCTCCATTGTCCCGTACAAATCTCCTCCAATTGTCTTCTTTACTCCTAGACAGCTCGTCTTTGTACGTACTAAGAGCAGCAAGGAACTCGGATTTACGCTGCGCTAAATCTTCCGCATTGACACGCCTGGCTCTTTGGAAGCGCCGCCTAAGACGCCTGACATGCCGCCGCATAGTAGTTAGCTCGCGGGTCCACCATTTGACCTTACTCGGCTTGGCCTGACGGCGTCTACCGAGGAGTACGTCATTGACGCTGCTCATCCACTCGTTCAGCAAGCTGACCTGGTCATCTATGGTCCGTGCCCTAAAGTCCACTAGTGGCAAAGCCAACTCCCTGACACAGTTCGCATAATGGTCCCAGTTCACATCTCGTTCCTTCCAGCCCCTGAAACGTTCAGTTCCCTGCGTACGTCCCCTGGGAGTGGCCACAATCTCAATGAGGTTGTGGTCACTCACGCCCCAGCTTCGCAAATACTCCAACTAAACTGGTAAGCTGTCATTGCTGCCCCATTTGCAGCCGTCACGTCTATGTCACTCACCCCGGAGGGACCATCAAAGGTATACAGATCCGAGGGCTCATTTAATATCTCGACGCCCCTCGCTAACACCCATTCACTAAGCGCCTCTCCTCGGATGCGATTCCGATGACCAGATGTTGACCTGGTCATCTTGGAGAACCACAGCGAGGAGGTTGCGTTCGCGTCTAGCCCTAGGATTAGCGGACAACTACTCTCGAGGAGTAGTACCGTATCCATATACCTTAAATATGGCTCCAAAGGTGAGCTGAAGTGGCAGTAGATGCTAGCCAGCAACATCTTCCCTCCCGCCCATTCAACGGACACACACACCCCCTCAGGTTGGCTACTTCTAACTGTACAGTCGACGTCACCGTTAACAACTATTATAGCAGAGCCACATCCCTCGTCCGTAAAGGCTCGCATCCCCCCCGGCAATCCTCTAACACAACCATCCCTGCAGTAAGGCTCCTGCACCAACGCAAACATGGCACCCATACGGAGAAGCGCATGACCGAATTCGTGCATAACGCTCGCAGAACGCTGGCAATTATATTGGAAAATCCTCATCATTAATGCCTTGCATTTGCCCTAGCCATCAGCGCAGCATAAATAGGACAATCAGCAGACAGCATCATATGGCCAGACGGTTTGCCCTTAAAGGCACAGTTCCTGCAATTAACCGTGTTACCGCACTCACTCGATAAGTGACCAGTGCCACCACAACGCCTGCAAACCTCCGCCTGCATTCTGCACTCACGAACTCGATGGTCAAAGCCAAGGCAACGGAAGCACACCGCAACTGGATCCTGCCTACGCGCTATGAACCTAAACCAGTTTACATAAACGCCGGTAGCACATAGCTTTTCGGCTACCCTCTCGGTGCACTCCAAAATCACATTCACCCTTGCGTCTATGTTACTTGGAGGCTTCCACGCCGCACTTACCAGCCTCACGCTTCTCCTAAACGCTTCCTCTGACATATCTTCAGCAAAGTTGAACTTGTACACCGCCTGCATAAAGCAATCAGGGGTAATATCCGCGTCGACCCGCTGGACAACAATTCTTGGACCAAGCTTGTCCTTCACCGACACCTCCAGCCCAACGTCAGCAAAACGCGTGTTGGATGCAATTTTCTCCCTCTCAGCAATAGAAGGCGTACGAATAACCGCACCACCATCTTTGATTGGTTTCACCTCATGCACCCTCACTCCAAGCGCTGGCCCAACCTCCTCAACCACCTTCTTTGCCACTTCCCTGCCTGACGCACCGTCCTTGCTCCTCACTACCACCGACCACGTCTCAACCGGCTTTGGCACTGGCTTAGCCACTTGAGGCCCCAGCACGCCTGCTACTGGCGCCACCGGCAATACCTCCGCATGGCCAACAGCTGGGCGCAACACACCCCCAACACCAGCCATGCTCTCGAACGCCTCTAACTTTCCCTTTAACTTCTCGTTCTCCACAATGGATCTCATCAACACCTCCTCGTACCTGCTCGCAAGAGAAATCATCTCCCGCGTCGTACTCGCACCACACTGCGCGTCACAGAGCACGTCTAGCAGGCTGTCCGTGATGCTCTTAATATCGGACACCGTCACTCCTCCAACCGCCTTAAGAGCACCTCTCTTACTACGTGAACGACTCTCCCTTGCCGTCTCACCTGCACGCTCTTCTACACCAGACTCACCAGAGCGGCGCTCACCACGCGGTGCAGCCTCACCACTACCCAAAACTACACTCTCCACCACCACCGCTCTCTCAGCCAACGAAGAGTCGCTCCGAACCACCTACGCCAGAGCAGACACCTTCTTCACCGGAGAGGACACCTTCTTCGCCTGAGAGGGCACCTTCTTCGCCGGAGAGGCCACCTTCTTCTTAGGCGAAGCACCCTTCTTCATGGGAGAACCAACTTTCATTCGCTTACTGTCCGATTCCATCCCATCCGAACTCTCACTCTCGGTGTGCCTCAAACTCCTAGCAGAGGGAGGAGGCATCAACGATGCAGACGAGCCACTGCACCCCATCATCTCCGCATCCGATGTCTCAGTGAGATCACCAGCACTCGCCACACTCTCGTTAGGCTCCCCAGCCTTCTTCCTCCTAATTGTCTTAGGAGGCATTGCCCACAAAAAGGTAAACTGCACTTACCTCCAAACAAGCCAAAGTCACCAAAACCAACCTCGAAATCCGAATGAAAATCCGCAAGGAACACAGAATCACACCAGTCCAATCAATAACAAATCTAATCAAAACCAAATCCAAAGAATAGCCAAAACTCGCGGAACAGGTATGCTGGATACACACACTTTAATGTGATCACAACTGTCAGAAAATCACACACTCGGTAAGGAATGCTGGCTGCTGGCCAATGAGTTACCCCAACGGATTCCCTAACAACACTATAACACAACTGACAGAGTCAGAAATCCCGTTTATATGAATAATTTGGTTTTAAAACTGAGCTTGTGTATTTTGTAATAATACGTTTGCCAAATATCTTCATTAGGGGGAATCTTCGAAATGTTATACACATTCACTTAACATAAGACAACGAGAATGACGCATTGCCCATACTTTTTCTTCCTTGCTCCCAAACAATTTCTCAATTTTAGTTTTCACACGAAGAAAATAAGGTCAATATTACGGTAATTCTTCTACCTTCCGTGTTCAATTGCTAGCTAATGCAATAAAATATCAACAGCTTTTACAAACCACTTGATAATATCACCACTAGCAACAAAGGACAGAAGACCCCAGTCTGAGTGTTGCTTCCCAATAACAAGCAACAATGGTCGAGAATGAAGAGAGTGCAAGGATGACAAATGTGCACTTTCGAGACACCACATTCAATTTCCGTACATAAAATGAACAAATTTACCCAATCTCAAATGGCAATCCTAGTAACATACTTCAAAACATTGTTGAACACAAATACACATATTTTAAGAGTACCGCAATAGTGTAACCCAATGTTATATGGAGTTTCGGGGAAATCTGCTAAGTACAGTAGATATATCGGATATAAGCACATCTCATATGAGAAAAACTCGCATATAAAAAAGATTATCAAAAACACCGAGCCTTTTTAGATCTCATCAGTGTAAAAATTGCTTCATATAAGAAAAACGCGTATAAGAAAAACACTGATATAAGAAATTTTTGTCAAACACCAAAGCTGACAAAGATATTAGAAAAGGTTTCATATAACAAAATATGTAAGATTGTTGGTCAATGTATTAACATTGAAAATGTTTTAAAATAATGGAATAAAATAGTTTTTAATTGTAAATATTTGAAAGAATATCTCTCTATATATAAAAATGGAGCAAGAAAAATGTATACTAACGCATCAATTAAGAACGGCTGGAACGATTTGACTCAAAATTTCTTTCAGTTGTCGGTAATTACACTGGAAAGATTTTTATGAAAGAAAAATTTGAGAAAATCCGCGAAAATATTGCAAAATTTATTTTAAAGAAACGGCTAGACCGATTTGTCTTAAAGTTTCTGTTAGTAGTCTGTAATTTAAGTGGAAAGGTTTTAATGAAAGAAAATTTTGAGAAAAATCCGCGAAAATGTTGCAAAATATATTTTAATAGATATTAGCATCTCCACACATTTTATATCGAACCATTATGGTTTCATCTCTTCGTAGTTCTTTTTGGACATATTTTAGGCGAAAATGGGCAGCGTATATCTTTAAGTAATTGTCAATTACGCCAATACAAAGACACATGTTTTTTATGTTTTAGTGAAAATGAAAATGTCTATCAGAGTATTCAATACAGTTCAATGTTGTTAGTAATTCCCTATATACGATTACAAATACGTCAACGAAATACGAAGGTATTATTGAACATTTTCTTATATTCGGGAAGAATACATTTTAATTCGAATCCTACATGGAGGCAATTCCGCATTACATGCTGCTTGCGTCTAAATTACATGTGCCTTTATGGTTCCTCAAAAGTATTTTTAAAGATGTGAATAATGTTTGCGTGGTATATTGACTGTACCGATCTCACTCAAGTTCTCCTTCGGCTGTTTGTAATTGCATTGAGAAGATTTTTACGAAGAAAATTTTGAGAAAAACATCAAAAAGTCGGGAAATTGGAATAATCGAACGTTGTGATAGTTACATCGTTTATAACTCAAGAACGTCTACATCGATTTTGACGGTTCGAAGGACTTATAAATAGTATGTGGTCAGAATATATTAAGTAATATTTACAATTCCCCAATTTTTATATCGAGCTTTAATGTTTAAATAAATTGTTGTTTTTTAAGACATATGGTATTTTGAGTTAGTTAGATCTAAGCTTCCAATTTCATAAAATATGTGTATGTTCTAATACTAATAATGCGATCATTAACATCGACGAAAATAATGGTAATGATAGCATTATTAGTATTCCCGTCAGATATTTGAAGTTTTTGTCATATTTACTTTAAAGCCCAAGCTGTTGGATAAGAAATCTCATTTTCATATTTGTCAAAAAAGTGTATTATTTTTTTGACAATGTTTCTTTTTTGGCCGCCAACTTGAAGTTTAGATGTGGACCTATGTAACCTTAAACAACAACTTATTCAAATGTTAAATAAAAATCCCGTTGTTAAAAAATGTGAGGATATAACAAATCCGATTACAACATTTCACGATTTAGAGTTACATAAACAGGCACTTACAATTAAAATAAGGTATACGGCGTCAACATTGGCCAAACTTTTATCCCTTAACTGTCAAAAACTATACATAGAATATATAGCAAACCTATACAAATTTATAACGGCAATCTGAAAACTAATTAACAATTTGTTTAAAAATGAAATATACCTACAACTGAGCGGAAAGCAGTAAAAAATCAAAAGGACAGTTGGACATGAAAAAAATGATATTGTAATTAAGAATCCTTCAAGAAGGGACAAATAAGATAATGAAAAAAGTTTGACCAATAACAAAACATGATCTTCTATTGAAAAAAAAAAACATTTGGTGAAATAAGTTCTACCAAATTATAAACTGTTATGTGCCTGGGCCTACATTGAGTTAATACTTTATTGACATAAACATAGTGGCAAATGTTTTTTACCAACTTTATATTGATGCAATATTGATAATGCAAAACAACGTTTGCCGGGTCAGCTAGTTATTAATATGAATAGAAACATATGCACCTATTTTTAGTCAAACTGTGAACTGATTTTAATTTAGTAAATTTGTACTTTTATATGCGTATGCGCATATAAGAAACAACTTTCTTATATCCGATAATTCCATATAAGAAAGAAATCGTCGGCTTTTTTTGAGTTTCTTATATCCGATATCTAATGCAGTACATTTAAATAAAAAAATGGGAGGAGGTTGAGATACGCCGAGAAATAATTTAATTTTTTATGGTTTCATTCACAACATATCAAAAACTAAACAAAACAAGGAATGCCAATAGAAAGTTTATATATACTGTGGGGTAGCTATTAAAAATAGAAAGAAGTCATATCTTCTGTATAAGAAAAACCAAAAACGCTAGAAACAATTTTAAAATAAAAGAAAAGCACACTGACTGGAGTTTTTCTTTCTGAGAAATAGGGAAATAATCATGTCTTTTTAATTCGAGGTTGAAGTAGATTGGATGTGTGGCATTAGATGTGTCTAATCCCCATGTTTCTTTAGACCAAATCCGTTTCAGACAATTTGGAGTCGAATTACAATTATCCGTCCGTTTGTCTGGTTGGCTGGTGTGCACGATAACACTCGCAGAGAGTAACCGATTTCATCCAAACTTTAGGAATATTGGTCCACTCCTTCTGGTGCCTCCCCCACAAAATGGTCCAAATTGTGCCAAAAATTAATTTTATAATATCATGCGAACGGACTATCCTATTTTAACCAAATTTTTCACAACCTACTGTCTTTACCAAACCTATATCAAGTCCGAAGATGTGATTCCGGTACCACTAGGGTCAACATTTTCAATATTTATATGTCAAATTTCAGAAGAATGGAATATACGATTTGAACCAAACGTTGCCCAGCGTATTATTTTTCCCAGCCTAGGTCAAGTCGGAAGATGGGACCCATTGCTCCACTTCTTCTGGTACCTTTCCCATAAAGGGTACACATTTTCAATATTAATGAATCCAATATCAGGCGAATGAAATGTCCGATTTCAACCATACCTTGCACAACCTATTATCATTACCAAGCCTAGATCAAGTTCGAAGTTGACCGCTCTCCTTCTGGTACTTCCCCACAAAGAGTCAATATTTTTTACACGTGTTTGCGTTTTCGCCTTTGTCAAAGAAAAACTATAAAATGTACCGAATTTTCCCTTTGTTCACTTCCATTTTTAACACCCTGTAACTCACAACTGATTGCACCAAACAAAAAACAGTAAAATAATTATACCCTTCATCACACTGTGGTACAGGGTATTATGTCTTTGTGCATATGTTTGTAACAGGCAAAAGGAAACGAGATAGGCACATGGTTCCTTTTGAGAATATGCATAGAATCACATTTTAAGTCGATTTATGCATGTCCGTCCGTCCGTCTGTCCGTCTGTTGGTGTTAAATTGTAAACAAAGTACAGGTCGCCTTTATGATCCGATTTGGATGAAATTTCGATTTGCACGAAATTTGGTACAGCCTAATCATTTAGGTCTAGAATGATGTCTGCCAAGTTTCGTGAAAATCGGTCCAGATTTAGATATAGCTCCCATATATAGTTTCGGCGGATTTCATGTAAATGGTGCCCCCAAAGTCCCTATATATCTTTCGATTTGCACGAAATTTGGCATAACGTACTGAACTAAGCCTAGAGTGATGTCTGCCACGTTTCGAGAAAATCGGTCCAGATTTAGATATAGCTCCCATATATAGTTTCGGCCGATTTCATGTAAATGGTGCCCCAAAGTCCCTATATATCTTTCGATTTGCACGAAATTTGGCATAACGTACTGAATTGAGCCTAGAATGATGTCTGCCAAGTTTCGTGAAAATTGGTCCAGATTTAGATATAGCTCCCATATATAGTTTCGGCAGATTTCATGTAAATGGTGCCCAAAGTCCCTATGTATCTTTTGATTTGCACGAAATTTGGCATAACGTACTGAACTAAGCCTAGAGTGATGTCTGCCACGTTTCGAGAAAATCGGTCCAGATTTAGATATAGTTCCCATATATAGTTTCGGCCGATTTCATGTAAATGGTGCCCCAAAGTCCCTATATATATTTCGATTTGCACGAAATTTGGCATAACGTACTGAATTGAGCCTAGAATGATGTCTGCCAAGTTTCGAGAAAATCGGTCCAGATTTAGATATAGCTCCCATATATAGTTTAGTCCGATTTCATGTAAATGGTGCCCCAAAGCCCCTATATATCTTTCGATTTGCACGAAATTTGGCATAACGCACTGAATTGAGCCTAGAATGATGTATGCCAAGTTTCGAAAAAAAATCGGTCCAGATTTAGATATAGCTCCCATATATAGTTTCGTTCGATTTCATGTAAATGGGGCACCACATATATCTTGCGATTTGCACGAAATTTGGCATAACGTACTGAATTGAGTCTAGAATGATGTCTGCCAAGTTACGTGAAAATAGGTCAAGATATAGATATAGCTCCCATATATAGTTTCGTCCGATTTCCTGTAAATGGTGCACCAAAGTCCCTATATATCCTTCGATTTGCACGAAATTTGGCATAACGTACTTAATTGAGCCTGGAATGATGTCTGCCAAGTTTCATGAAAATCGGTCCTGATTTAGATATAGCTCCCATATATAGTTTCGTCTGATTTCATGTAAATGGTGCACCTAAGTCCCTATATATCCTTCGATTTGCACGAAATTTGGCATAACGCACTGAATTGAGCCTAGAGTGATGTCTGCCAAGTTTCGAGAAAATCGGTCCAGATTTCTAAATAGCTCCCACATATATAGCTCACATATTTAAAGTAATTGACGCACCAAGGAACCAATAGGAACAAAACGTTCTGAAATTAGTATAACCTAACCTGTGACAAGTTTGCTTGAAATCGCTTAATATTTGGATAGAGCTTCCATATATATTTTCGCCCGATTTCAAATAAATTGGGCATCAGACTCCTCATGTTAGTCAGATTGACATCAAATTTTGCACAACGTACAAAATTGACCATAGAACTACGTAGTTGCGTTTTCTAGAAGTACAGACATAGCCCAACGTATGACCTATTTATATTTGTTTGAAGTCGATATACATACTTTATGGATATATCCAGGTAGATTCACATTATTACATATATTATATCATCCAATTTCATGTTAATAGTCCTGTTTAATATACCCATAGTGGTGAAGGGTATCATATAGTCGGCCCCGTCCGATTTTACTACTTTCCTTACTGGTTAGAATATGCATATAATCACTTTCTGCATCGATTTATGCATGTCCGTCTGTCCATGTTAAATTGTAAACAAAGTACAGGTCGCAGTTTTGATTAAAATTGGATGAAATTTGGCACAGCTCATTTATTTTACCCAAGGACGAAACCTATTGAAATTGGGAAAAATCGGTTCAGATTTAGATATAGCTCCCATATATATTTTCGTCCGATTTAAGGTAAATGGTGCACCAAAGTGGCTATATATCTTTCGATTTGCACGAAATTTGACACAGCGTACTGAATTGGGCCTAGAATGATGAGTGGTGAGTTTCGGGAAAATCGGTCCAGATTTAGATAAATTTGGCATAGCGTTCTGAATTGAGCCTAGAGTGACGTCTGCCAAGTTTCATGAAAATCGGTCCTGATTTAGATATAGCTCCCATATATAGATTCGTCCGATTTTATGTAAATGGGGCACGAAAGTCGCTATATATCATTCTATTTACACGAAATTTGGCATAGCGTACTGAATTGAGCCGAGAGTGATGTATGCCAAGTTTCGTAACCTGTGACAAGTGACAAGAAATCGGTTCATATTTGAATATAGCTTCCATATATATTTTCGACCGATTTTAAGTAAATGGTGCATTAAACTCATCATGTTTTTTAGATTGACATGAAATTTTGCACATTGTACAAAATTTAGCATAGAATAACGTAACAAACGAATGACATGTTTATGGATTGATCTTAGTCGATTCACATTTAGATAAGTATTACCTATTTTGGTTAATCCAATTTCATGTTAATGGTTCTGTTTAATATACCCATAGTGGTGAAGGGTATCATATAGTCGGCCCCGTCCGACTTTACTTCTTTCCTTACTGGTTTTTTTACTGCGAAATGTCGAGGATAAATCTGAAATTGTTTCATCGACAACAATATATATGAAAAAAAATAAAAAACAAAATGGATACTTTTGACTGTGGCTTACTGTATGTACATACAAGGCTTTCTGAACAAGGATCGGTAAAAGGACGATTAAAACATACAAATATCGATTTCTTGTCTTTGAGGACCCTATTTGAAATCTTATGAGCGACATTATTGTAGAATATTCAAATGCCAAAGAAATTCGTGTATTGTTTCATTTTTAAATTCACGAAAATAAGAGCGTAAAATGGGCATTATACCTTCAAAAGGAAGGGCGATTTAAAAAAATCGCATTCAATTTACAAGGTTATCAGAAAACAATTCATCACGTCATAACTCTAAAACTTGACCTAACCTTGACAAATTTAGCCGTCTGGGTTCTTAATGTAATCGATATTAATAGCGTCATGATTTTATTTCAATTATTTTTCTCTCTACTCTTCAGAATTGATTTCATTTCTTTAACATTTGTAATATCATTTTTATAAATTGCAATTTATCCAATCTCTTTTGTGAATTACATGTGCTGGTCAATAATCCACATGTTGCAATTTCCTTGAACATTGATCCAGTGACAAGAACTGCTGATTCGACGTTTTTCTTTTTCGTTAAATCACAAATCGTTTGACTTTGTAGTGGGAAAATGAGAAATGTATGAAAACATATCAAATATACGACAGTCACAGTAGAGGTGTTATGTTGTTTTAATATTGCATTTCTGCTGACGTTTATTGGAAATTTAAAATCTAATTGTATATTTCTGGTGGACTTTAGTGAGGACAGAATATATGAAAAGTGCCAACAGAAAATATTCTTGTTTTATCACTTAAACGGGATTTACATTAGAACTTTTTTCGGGGTTAACCTACTTCATGACATATATACATGGGAATTGACAATTTAAACCCACTGGGTTAACGAAATCCGGTACAATGTAAACGTAGTATTAACAAAAAACATGGTACTTGTTATTTAAAAAATTAAAATGATAAAAGTAATAACCTTTATAAATAAGTATGTATTTGCTGTGATTAGCTTTGGGTAAGGAATGGAATTTGAATTAAAACGGACATGTGTAAGTTCGAAAAATACTAAGTTGAGCTTTAAGTTGAGACTTTAAGTGGATAAAAAGGGCGGCTATTAAAACCAAAAGTAATTTGAGAATAATAGACCAATTGCTCCTGCAGCTGATAATGAAGGATTATTACCCAATGTGCTCAAAAGGGGATTTACAATAACAAATGAATTTCCATCGAATTTTGATACATAACCTTATGATAGCGTCATGGTTCGGATTAAGAGAATTAGACAAAAGCAAGTGAAAAAGTGTTAAGTTCGCCGGGCCGAACATTGGATACCCTCCACTATAGGTATACTGACAGATACTTGAAATGAAAATATAGGAAACATACCAAAAAGTGAACCTATACCGATCATTCTACAAACCGGTTTATGTACACCAAATATAAATTTCAGCAATTTTTAATGAAAACCCCAAAGCATACTCAAACTACTACAATTTAGATTACATATGGTTTGTTCCCGTACTACAAGAATCTACCACTTTTTACTACGATAACGAATTTTCTTTTATGATATCGAAAAAAATAGTAAAATCTAGTAGATTCTTGCAGTACGGGAACATACCAATAGTGTAGGAATTATCGAATATTTGGGGTTATAATTAAATGAGGGTAATGCCTAATTAATGACCGACATATTACAATTTCGAGCCCAATATGTTTGTTTTGTGTCTCATTTCTTTCAGGAGGTATAATTATATGGGGGAGATGCCTAAATGCTGGCCGATATATTTCATTATCGTCAGGTTCGAGTTTTTTTATCACGGCTAAATCATCTTGGAATTTTATAATTTCTAGGATAAAACTGACTATTTCGAGTAACGACTATGCCCTATAGGCGCATTTTACTAATCAGCTAACTATTTTAATATAAGAAGGGGGTTATATGGGAACTACTAAGGGGGCGAATATTAATAATTTTTGGTAAGAAGATTTTTTACCATATGCGACTACAAAATACCAACTTACAGCGAATTCGGTTCAAAAATGCGCTCAAGAACTCCAAAATACCGAAAATTGAGGGTGCTACCCGAAAAAATGGGCCTATATTTATAATATTTAGTGGAGAAATTGGGTACCCAATAAGAACGCATTGTACCAAATTTCAGCGAATTAGTTTTAAAAATTCGCTTAAACTCCCCAAAATACCATAAATTAGGGGTACCGTTATATGGGGGCTACCAGAAAAAGTGGACCGATATTTATAATTTGTACTGGAGACATTTGGAACCCAATGTACCAAATTTCAGCGAATTCGGTTGGAAAGCGCTCCCAAGAACCCCAAAATATCGAAAATTGGGGGTGCCCTTATATGGGGGCTATCCGAAAAAATTGACCAATATTTATAATTTTTAGTGGAGAAATTTGGTTCCCAATAAGAACCTATTGTACCAAATTTCAGCGAATTCGGTTTAAAAACGCGCTTAAATCCCCATAAAAAAACCTAAAATTGGGGGGTACCGTTATATGGGGGCTACCAGAAAAGGTGAACCGATATTTATAATATTAAGTGGAGACACTTGATACCCAAAAAGAATCCAATGTACCAAATTTCAGCGAATTCGGTAGGAAAGCGCGCTCCAGAACCACAAAATATCGAAAATTGAGCGGTACCCTTATATGAGGGCTATGCCAAAACGCGAACCGATATAGTCCATCTTCGGTAGGAAAGCGCGCTCAAAAACCCCAAAATATTGAAAATTGGGCGGTACCCTTATATGAGGGCTATGCCAAAACGTGAACCGATATAGCCCATCTTCGAACTTGACCCGCCTGCAGACAAAAGACTACTCTATGCCAAATTTTGGCGATCTATGTCAATTCCTTCAGAAGATAGTGTGATCGTCTTATTCCTTACATGTCTAGATAGGGTCGGAAATTAATATACCGATGAGTTACAAACGGAATGTCAAAATTATATACTCTCCATACTACCACTAGAATTACTTAATTATCACAAGAAAATTTAAATTGATGGTTTTTCTTAAACCTGATGAAATATAATTGGCATTAAAATAATTAGAATTAAAATTTAACAGATTATTTCGACTGCGAGTTTCCGCTGCCAGTCCTTTGCATATTGGAAACACTTTTTGACGACAGTGGTACCGCTTTAAGGCAATTCCACACATATTTTTATATCCATTTAGTATCCCTTTCTAGATAATAAAAGTTAAAATTTTTTTTAATTTGACTTCTAACATTTATATTCCGACATTCCGACGTCTTCTGTCTTGACTTGTTCCTCCAATTCTAGAAAAGACTCTGCTGTAGATCGTGGAATATAAAGGACAAATTGGACCTAGTTTTTGAACCGTTTGCAAATAGCCTTAAGCTCTTCAATTTCTCGGTGCATGCATGAACAGCTCTATTTCTTAATTTTTAATGTTTTTTTTCATTTCTTTCACTTTTTGGTTGTTTTTACACAACCAATAATTCAACAAACACTTTTAGTTTACTTACTTCGTGGCATTCATTCTTTTTAAGCATGGCATAATTACAGAAGGTAGTCTCATTTGAAAAATTAATAATGGCAACCCTTTTCAATTTCAAATTGTTTGAAAAAAAATCCATAAAATTGTATGCATTTTGACATTTTTTTTTTTAATTAAAGATGTATATTTTGTTAAGTTTTAAGTAAATATGCATGCTTTGTACAGACATGCTTATTTTAATCCGAACATGCGGTCAATGAAATGCAATGTATGAAACATCTACATTTTTGATCCACATTGATCTTAAGCTATATCTACAGATGCTACAATTTATATTTATAGATTATAAAGGCTAAGGACTTCAAAATTTTAAACATTTTGTAATTATTGCCACTGAACACGTGTTGTGCGTAAATTTCGACGGAGGATATTTTCATTTAAATTTTGAAAGCTGAATTTTGTCAAAAGTAAAATTATGAAAAAATTGGAGACTACCTTTTGTCTCCAATTTTTTACCTTGTGTAATTATGCCGTGCTTTTTAAGTTAGAAATTGTAGTTCCGTTCCAGAACTTAAAAGAATCTACTAATTTTACAAGTTTTGCAACTTTTTACTCAAAAGCCGTTCCTAAAACCACAAAACTGGTTAAATATTGAATCAAATTTAAGAGAGCACAAAACAAAATGGCGTTCTCTTTGTAAACGTTTTACTCGAGAAATTTGGCCGAGTAAAAATGGTAAACGAGAATGCCTACTTCTGATTGGCTGTTATGTTGATTTTAAAGAATTGTCATCTAATTTTGGCTTATTTACTAGATTTGCGTTCCCGAACTTTTCAAATTATGTTGTACTCTGAGAACGATTTTGAAGTGTTTCCCTTTTACTAGTTTTACTATTAAAAAAGTACAGGAACAGACCATGTATTAATATGTTTGCAAAAAAACTGAATTGCTGAAATTAACACACTTCAAAGATTATAAACAATTCAAGTTTCATTATGACGCCCCAATAAGCTAAACGAGTTATGCAGTCCGTACCCATTCGTTTTCGTTATGCAAAAGCGACACGTAAACGGACTATTTTCGTTACTTTTAGATTAAAATCAGTTCGTTCCCATTACGCAAAATCACCCACCCAACAATTTCACTATGTCCTGAAATCCAATAAAGTTTAACGTTCTGTCGTATAACAGGTAGAACACCTTTACAGTCATAAACCGCACTTGAATTAATAGTACGCGACACAATTGATTCAAGGGCCGCATGGCTATCGATATATATAGTGTATAAAGTTTAACGTTCTGTAGTATAACAGGTAGAACACCTTTACAGTCATAAACCGCTTTTGAATTTATAGTACGCGACTCAATTGATTCAAGGGCCGCATGGCTATCGACATATATAGTGTATGTATCGACAGACCAACCAGAGGTAAAGAGCCACATGTTAGGGTGGTTGGAGATTTAAAATTACATCCAATGAAGCTAAAGAGTACTTCTGAGAACTCCAATTAACAGTAGTGATGCTGATCGTTGTTGGCCAATAGTGATCGTTTTAAACTTGCCACCATACATACAAAGCATCCATAAGTCAGTAGAGTAGAACAACCGTTACATAAAACAAGTGTAAGAACAACCGTTACATAAAACAAGTGTAAGATATCAGGTTTTATTGCAGATCTACCTATGGAGTTATTGCAGAGTATTTTGCTATTAGACATTTCTTTACACGCTATCCGACATTTTAAATCCTTGGCCGATTCGATAACTCCTCGATTGACTTGATAAAGCAAATCCAATGATTTCACTTCTGTACCTATTAAATTGTTCTTTATAAATATTCCAATATGTATATACTAAGCTTGGCCTTATTGATTTTTTTTTCGAGCAGTACTGACCACCATACAGGCTGACATTTTCTCCCAGGAAATGTTAATGAATATGAAGCCTTATATTATCTCAAATGATTACCTCGTTCAGACCTTTCGCAACATTCTGAACAGTTTTAAGATCAATTTGACCAACGGACGGAGATGCTGTTTTTGCTTTGAACACATCCCAGTTCATCTTCCGAGGGTTCTTATAAGGCTTCTGTTTTGCTCTAAGAGTGGGAATCTGCAAATTTATTGGGAGGCGGAATTGTAACGCCATCCTATAAATTATCTCACCATTGTTCCTCCTTAGATATTCTTTTCCAGCAGAGTCAGTGGCGAACTTAGCATCCCCATCTAATGAGGAGAGCATTTTCGACCAACCTCAGTGTTTTTCAAGTCCAAACCGGTTACTATCCGGTTTGGTACATTGTGGACCGCATCGATTGCCTTACTACATTCCGAAAAGGGGTCAATGTTATTAATTGTTTCCTTAAGGAAGCCCAAGGGCCCCTTAATTCTGCAATTAATAACCTTGACCCCTTTTGTTTAAGATGACCTGACCAAACCAAAAGTTCCGAGGTCAACTTCGTTCAGGAAGAGTCGACAGATATAAATGATCGCCATTCTACTTTGAAGTGACGAATGCGGACGAAGCAGTTTGGCGTGCATCTGTCTACTGTGTGGTTCTCTGTCATCATCTTCCCGGCTGTGTTCAGAATACACGCAGTTTTCTTTTTTGGAGAGATGATTTCTTAAACTCCACCAAACATGAATTCTTTCAAACTTTAGTGAAGTTTAAATTGGATCAGACTTTGTTGTCTACCTCTTCGATACTGGAATTATAGGCACTAGGTAATTTTTATCTTTTTTTATCTTTATTATCTTCATTATTATTTATTATTTTTATCTTTATTATTCAAGTATACCATTTTCGCAGAGGATAAAATATCACCTCACAGATGTGTATAACATAAAGATTTTGATTATAAATATATTGAATGCCTATCTCAAGGTGAAGGGTATAAACTAAACCCTACCGAACTTACGCCGCTTTTGTTCGTTTGTATTTATTCTTATGTCTTTATATTAATGAACTACTTAGCATATAAAATATCCCACCCTATATATCTTTAATATAATTGCATTTCCCATAATACTGCAAATAAAATGTTTTGTCCTATTCATACACATAATTCACTTTTCATTGTTCTACCGTACTAAATAAAAACAACAACAACTTATAAATTCTTAACAATCATCTCATTATCTCAGCAATGCATTCTAACCTGACCGTTTG